>NC_068403.1:24184815-24484815 GCF_023724105.1 Carassius gibelio | reverse complement strand
AGGAATTAGACTGAATTAGTCCGAATGAGACCGAATGAGACCGTACGAATGAGTCTGAAGGAGACTGTACGAATTAGTCCGAATGAGACCGTACAAATTAGTCAGAATAAGACATTACAGATTAGTCTGAATAAAATCGCACAAATTATTCAAAATGAGACTATATGAATTAATCTGCATGAGATTGTACAAATTAGCCTAAATGAAATTCCATGGATTAGACTGGATGAGATTGCATGAATTAAATTAATCTGAATTAGACTGTACAAATGGTACTAATTAGTCTGAATGTGATTGTACAAACTATTCTGAATGAGACAGAAAATGAATACACCACCAATTCACCAAAACAAACTGCAATGCCAAAAACTGCAATGTGTGTTGTACAATATTTTTGGTATAAGAAACCTTGACTGATATTGTAAATGGACTTCAGAATAAGAAAAAAAAAAACTGAATTTGGTCCCCTTTAAAAAAATAACTGTTGAGGAGCGATTAGTATTGTTCTCAGAGCTTAAGCACCATGCTGCTATATGAGCATGCAGCAGGTTTATCTCAGTCCAAGGCGTCAGTTCAGCAAATTCACCATAGCCTTGTTCTGCACTGGGCCAAGGACCACAGAGAACCAGGAGAACAAGAATGAGAGAATGAGAATGACAAAGCCAAACTTTCAGCTTTCAAAAATACGGGAAATTTTCATGGATAATAACCTGTTGTGGAGAAGCAAAGCTTACAGTTTTGGGCACTTCGTATGCGATCTGAGTGGAGACACCACCCATGTCCAATACACCAGCCGTACGCTTGCGCACCAGTGTCTCCTGCTGGTCACTGCCAGGAACCTGCACCTCCACCACAGCCTCATGTTCTGAGAAACAAGAGCACAGAATATATATATATATATATATATATATATATATATATATATATATATATATATATATATATATATATATATATATATATATATTTTTTTTAAGAGAGAGAAATTAGAGTGCAGACGAAGGGAAACTTTTGTAGGGGCTGTATATTTTTTTTGAGACATAAAATGGCAAATAATAACTTACCATCCTCAACATGATGGAATCTTCCCAGAACAAAGTTGATACCTATCCATGCATATACTCCTGCAAAAAAATATAATAAATAAAAAACGATTTAATTCCACTGAATTCAGTTTTCACGCAAAAAAGAAAAAAAAATTTTTTTCAGAGAAATAATAGTTTTATTCAGCAAAGATTCATTAAAGTTATCCAAAGTGACAGTAAAGACACTTGAATAAAGGCTGTTTTGAACTTATTCAATAAACCCTGAAAAAAAGCATCACCGTTTCCTTAAAAATATTAAGCAGCACGACGGTTTTCAATTTCATTGATAATAAATACAAATGTCTCTTTAGCAGCAAATGAAAATTTTAGAATGATTTCTGAAGGATCATGTTAGAGAAAACTGTAATAATAAAAAGTAATAATAATGCTTAAAATTCAGCTTTGCGTCACAAAAATAAATGACATTTTAAATATAATACCACAGAAAAGAAAATCACAATATTTATTGTATTTCTGATCAAATAAATGCAGCCTTGATGACCATTAAAAAAAAAAGGGCTGCAACTAACAATTATTTTTATAATCAATTAGTTGGTGGATTATTTTTTCGATTAATCATTTAAAGGGTGGGGTGAAATGCTATTTCATGCATACTGAGTTTTTTTACACTGTTAAAGAGTTGGATTCCCATGCTAAACATGGACAAAGTTTCAAAAATTAAGTTGTACGTTTGAAGAGCCATACTCGAAAAAAACTTTCCGAAACTTGTGACAAACCGGAAGGAGTATTTTGGGAACAAAAATACTCCTTCCGGTTTGTCACAAGTTTCGGAAAGTTTTTTTCGAGTATGGCTCTGAGTGACTTTAGATGGAGCGGAATTTCCTTATATGGGTCCTGAGGGCACTTCTGCTGGAAGAGCGCGCGCTCCCGTATAGCAGAGCACTGAGAGCACAACAGACATTCACTGATCAGAGCGAGAGCGTCGTGAAAAGTCACAAAAGAAGTGTGTTTTTGGTTGCCAGGGCAAGACAACCCTGCACAGATTACCAAAAAAAAAAAAAACAGCATTAAGGGACCAGTGGATGGAGTTTATTTTTACAGAGCATCAACGGAGTTGTGCAAGTGTTTGTGTTTGTTCCCTGCATTTCGAAGATGCTTGTTTTACAAACAAAGCCCAGTTTGACGACGGATTTGCGTATCGTTTATTTCTTAAGGATGATGCAATCCCAACGAAGGGTCACGATCGTGTGTTGGAACCGCAGACGGTGAGTAAAACTGCTTCAAATATTTCTGCCTCCTTGTTGGTGCGTCCGCCTCCCATCGGAGACCCGGGTTCGAGCCCCGCTCGGAGCGAGTCTTTGCTGCTGCTGCTCTCGTTCAGTTTCAGCCTCGGGATCTGATTCTGGATCATAAATAAACGGCTGAATCTGACTGTTATCCATGGTTTGTTTTGGATGATGTTTTTTTCCTCAAGGTAATGTTACAGCTTCCACATGCTCTCAACGCAAAAGCCTATTCGCGCTCGTGATTCTTTAGCTCCGCCCACACGTCACGCCTCTAGCCGGTCGTGTTTTTCTGGGAAAAATCGGCACAGACTATCTTTCTCTTATGAATATAATAAAACTAAAGACTTTTTGGATTTATGAAGGATGCAGTACTACTCTATAGGTACTCAAGATTAACAGGATATTGAGTGAAAATGAGCATTTCACCCCCCCTTTAAAACGACTATTTTGTTTATTATAATGTTACTGACAAAAACACACTATTCCACATTATGCCCAATGTCCTTAAAACATGTGTCAACTGAATGCTATGGAAACCTGTCATAAGACAAAACACAAATATTTTAGGAATATATCAAAATAATTAATTCTCAGAATGTTATTGTAATTTTTGGACAAATAACAAACTGAAACAACTAAATAGTTTTTATTCACATAATAACAAAAATGGCCTCATTTGCCTTTAATAACAGCTCACATGCTTGCTGGCATTGTTGATGTACTTTTTGACTAACCGGGAATCTGAATAACAATAATAAAAAAAAAAACACTATAAAGCACTTGACAATTTTTTTCTGCCTTTCACAGATAATGGCAATAATTACATTACAGCATTAAAAATGGCTTACAACTGTTACTAAAAAGCTTACGCATATTGGAGGTTTAACCAATACAGAAAGATAAAAAAATATTTTGGTAATTACCAATACTGTTGGTTAAGAGCAGAAGTGGCACAAACCTTACAAAATTGGTTAAAAACCTTACATAATTTGTTTTAATAAATTTGTTAATCACTGTAGTCTATACATGTTATGCATATGCATGTTGACTTTTAAACCTAAATATATCAAACAACAGATATTTCAGCACAATTAATGTTTTTGTGCTGATTATTGTCTCCCTCGCCTCTCTGTGTTTGGTCTGTTTAACGCACCGGTGCTGTTTCAGTAAAGATTTCAACTTAACGCAGACTGTCAGGGTAGGCCTTTATGCAAAAATGAAAAGGCTTGCTTGAATTTGTCACATTTACAGAAAAGGAAATGACTGTTAACAAAGTTTTTTTTGTGCTGAGGATGCATACAAGTATCTGTAAAAACACTTGACAGGCAAGCCATTATGCTAATGCATCACCTTGAAGCTTAAAGATTTATCATCTTTTGGGCAGCTAGGATCGAGTACATTTCTCGCAGGAGCTTATTTTGTTTCCTCCAATATTTGTAGATGAAATTTTTCAATAGAAATGCATTATTCAGTGCTGTAATCTGATGCAACCGGCTGCAGTTGTACAAGCGCTGTGGGCAGACCCAACTAATCGATCATGAGAATCATTGTCGATGATTTTCATTATTGATAATAATCGATTGTATCGATTAGTTGTTGCAGCCCTAAAAAAAATCGTACTGACCCCAAACTTTTTGAACGGTAATGTGGATTTGTGCAATATTAAAATGAACCCCTGGATTTCTGAACTGATGACTCTAGAGGTGGTCTAGAAGAGGTTCAGAGGCGGGTCTTACCTTCCTGTTTGCCTGAGATGACTTCCACATGGGAGTCGGAGAACAGAAAGTTGAAATTTACAGGAATGTCAGTCCGCAAATCCTCCAGCAGGGCCTCCTGTTGGCTGCAAACAAACACAATCTTAGCACATGCATCAGCTGTCCCACAGCATGCAGCTAATTTAAGGTGTGAGTAGACACCTTTCAGGCAGGACTCTCATTCCTGCGGTGCACAGGATGTAGAGAGGTGTTTCCTGGTGCTTGTTCTTAGGGATGTGCAGAGCAGCAAAGCTCAGCAGAGGGCTGATGTAGTCGCTGGCCTTGTCTGGTGTGGATGCGTACTCTGAAATACCTGACCAAACAGAAACTAGTGTTACTTGTAGGGCTGAGTAGTCGATCAAAAAGCTCTTGATTTCATTTAGTTTGATATACCAATTCATTTGCAACTCAATTTAAATTTAAATTGTATCAGTTGCTTTCATTTTTTTAATAACGTTAATGATATATTTTTAAAAAAATAAACATTTCAATAGCAGCTGTCTTAAAAACATACTCATAATGGATTTATTCAAACATACAGCTCTTGAAAAAATTAAGAGACAATTTGAAAATTCACAGTTTCTCTGGATTTACAATTTTTAGCAATCTCATGTTTGAGTAAACTGTAACCATTATACAGTAAGACTAGAACACTAAAACTAGACTAAAATGCTCAAGACACTTAGTCGACTACAACTTGACTTCAAGCTTTCACACCTGCCTCAATTAGTTCGGTTGAATCGTACCAGAGTTCGTTTCCCCATTTGGTGCGGTTCGATTGGGCAGGTGAGAAAGCAGTGCATTAGAACGTTGTTTTCAAGCCGCATCCGCGTTTCATTATAGAAATGTATTGTTTGCATATTGTGGTGTATACAAACAATGTACTAGATTATGGCCAGGGATAAAACCAGCCCGCACAGTCTCTCTCCATAGTTGTGTTGTCTCCGTGTTGTTTGCTGGCTTTTCCTCTTATGTTGGAATTTTCCCACATGTAAATTTTGACCAATCGAAAAGCAGTTTAGGAAAAACGTCATGGCCAATGAGTGATGTGGATGTTGTCATGTGACTGCATTTTGATTTGTTTCAACTGGTTTGGACCAAAGCAATCAGTGTGGTGTGAAAAGGAACCAAAAAAAGCTGAAAAATGCTACAATGTATAATTGTTTGCCCTTGGTTTGGACCAAATAAACCGAACTAGAGATGTGAAAGCACCATAAAACTAAAACAGAACAAGTTGACTAAATATGATAAAAACTAAAAGTTACCATTGACACAAGACTAAAACCCCATTCACACCAAGGACAGTAACTACAAAAATAACAATATTAGCGTCCACACCTGCAAACGATATCGTCAGTTTATTCTCGTTCGGAAAGTGATTCCAACTAGATCGTTTCTCTGTGCCTTTATCGTTATAGCTGTGATGCGAACTCTTATATTCTTTAATATTGTTAACAATTTTTTTAAAATATATCGTTCTTGTTATCGTACTTAGTGTGAATGGACCTTAAGACTAAGACTAAATTCAAAATAGCTGACAAAATTAACACTGAGTCCGAAATTCTCGAAGTAAAAAAAAATAAATACGACATAACATTGTGTCAATAACGTTTACACACTGCCTCCAAAACTTTCGTCGGTCATAAAAACTATTCAGATCAGGTTCGATTTTATGCATTTTCGCATCTGTAGCAAGCATTTTGACAGGAAAGGATGAAGAAATTATGATTTCTGAAAAATTTCAGACTCCGTGTGCAAGAACCATAATTCATTCCCACACTGACCTGGTTTGATCTTCATCACTACAGGCTTCCTGTGCTTGTCTCGCATCTGTTTGATGTCCAGGAGCTCATGCAGGTTGCCGTTGTGCCGAGGCCAGGTGTACACAAACACACGGGAGCCACTGCTGCCACAGTCCACCACCAGCCCGTAGTTCAGGTTGGGGTTATTGGTGTCCGTGGCCTCCATGTCTGGTACCCGACCCAAACGTCTAGGGGAGACACATCCGTCAGGATGATTAGTTTTCTTTACATGCATAACAGAACTGATTAGAACTGATAGGCGTTTTACGTGTGGAGGTGTCGGTCCTCTCTTAGCCAGCTGTACTGGCCCTTCCCTGTGACCAGCAGCAGGTACAGCAGCCCCATCACACCAGCCAACAGACCCAGCAGCAGCAGCTGCCTGAAGGAAGGCAACAGGAACCGCGGCAGAACCACCGGAGACAGGCTGAAGTGCCACGATGCTGGAAACAGACAGGAAATGCTAATCCTGTAGAGAGGGAGAAAAATATAATGAGAACTCCATCACTATGGTTACTGGATCCTCTTAGCTTGGCTAAAATTAGGAAAGATATGCACTAGAAAAAAATATTTTTGGAGCTCGCTCAATTTACTTTATTAAAATGAGCATTAAGCAACATGTTCGGTTGACTGAAAAATGCAGGGAAGTTTACTTTCATGGTGGGACTACATTGATAATTTTTGGTGCATCAAATTAAAATGCATGGGTGGATTTTTTGCTCCCAGCAACCTTTGCATAAGACTGAATTGTGAGAGTAAATGTTAAAATGTAGTCTTATTTTAAGGTAAAGAAGACCCATTAGGGTGTCATTTGTAAAACTTTGCAGTCAAAAAAGTTATATTGTCATTAGTATAGTGAGGTATGAAGCACAGCTCACACAAGGGCCACTTTCAAACAAAGCAGCTTTCTATTGGTCGCTCACTGTGGTGAATTCACATGACCTGCGAAGCGAAATGATTTGCAATTTAAATTACTGGATTTCAACTGGCGGTGTTTTATTTCAGCATATGGTGTTTTTACTTCATTAAATGAACACAGCTATGCTAATGTCAGTGCAGTGCCAAGTAGTGCCAAAGTAAATACATTTTCTATTAAAAATCTGCATTACAATGAGAAACCAACAAGTGTGTTCTTGTTAAATTTGTTAAATCTTACTTAACTTAGATAAGAGGATGTTTATGGAAGCCTATTACTAATAAACTAAGAATAAAATAAGGTAATAGTAATTTTTTTCCTCACAATTCTAGGGTTTTTTTTTTTCAGTGTTGTTTAAAAAAATGCACTAGTCTTTTGAAAGCAAAAATGTATTCGTATTTCATGCTGACTTTAAAGGTGTTAAGCAGGAGAAACATAATAAGTAATGCAAGAATGTATTTGCCATTATTACATGCACCACATTTCTCAAATAACTTCAGTTTAGTACTTGCCTTCCCATTGCTGGAGCGGATGAAGAGGTGATGGGGACGAATCAAACCTTTACTAGCAGCTTCTTCTTAGTACAAGTGTATTCCTCCATGACGTCACATTTCAAGGCATCTTCACCTTCGTTCTCATCATCATCATCATCATCAGGAGCTTTCACACGTGTTCAGGTGTGCTGAGGAGACGTGGCATGTCCTGACATGAGGAAGTGAAAAAAAAAACGCGTCACAGTTCACAAGTTCACTTGAAGACAGACGTTCATACATTTATATCACGACAATAAAGCGATAGATCACAATGTCTAACGTTACATAGATAGCGTTCATCGGGGCTTTTTAAAGGCGCCTTTGAGTCTGATAAAAAAGGAATTGAACACGACCTAATGCTGTCTAGGCAGACAGCTCACCAGATTTTGAAACGCAGCCACAATTAACGTCTGATCAGGCCGAGGACAGTTTCGGTGATAAACAGATGCATAATTGATGGTTAAAAGTAGCTCGGTAAAGTTTTGGAGAGATAAGTTAGACCTGACTGATTAAATTAAGTCAGCTGTGTTTCCCTCTGGTCCGATAAATATCTGTATGAAGGCAGGAATATGTTCTCACCGTACGGCTAATGTTACATCTGAGACGAATGCATCGATAATACAGCCATCCTCTGTGTTTTATGAATTCAGTCGTCCCATGATTGAACTCCTCTCGATGAACACATAAATATGGAACTTTAATTCCTCTGGCAGTGATGATCGTTCAAATGTGGCGGAGAAAAGCCGCTAATTCCCGGTAGTTACCGAGCAACAGTTCAGTCCAGGAGTAAAAAACGACCAGTGCGCGTGCGTGTTAATACCGGAAACTGCGTTTACACTGCTGCTCTGACGTCATCTTTCGTTTTCAACTCGTCACTTGTAAACATGGGAAGTTAATTCGAACAAAAAGTAACTATATATAGTAATAAGATTAATGTTCATAATTTTGGAGTCGTTAACACTATTAAAATAAATTAACACTTATTTTAATAAATACTAACACTGATTTCTTAAGACTAGATAATAAAATGTTTCTTCTTTCAGAAACAATATTCTTATAAACCTAAAAAAAAAAATTTTCTTCAGTTCTGGGAGTGTTTATAACTTATTAATATGGCTATATACTTAAAACTACATATTTTAATATACTATACTCTTCAAAGAAAAAATACTACTACTACTAATAAAACTGCAAAGACAGATCTGAGTGATCATCTCACTTCTCAAAACAACGCACACACAATATTCTTCATTTGGCATCATAATTTGTAGTTTTATTAGAATAATACATTGTACAGACTTTACAAACTCAAAGGGCCACTCTTAAAACCTTCTTTAAAAAACAAAAATAGACATGCCATTACAAACATGAATAAGGGCATTTCATGAAGACTTGGTAGGGCTTGTTATAATGCAAGGACACATAAGTACTGTATTTGATGGCTTTCTTTAGTGGATAGCGATTAACCCATTTTAGTGGCTGCTTGTGCTCAACGGTCGTTCACTGGGCCGGCTCCAGCTTCCTGTGAGCTGAGATACTTCCTCTCGGCACAGCTGAGGAGCAGAGAAGAGAAAAAAATCAGTATTTTTGACAACACCACTTCAGATATGACTAATAATATCAATGCTACTTGCCAACATTTCAGAAATAACTAGAAAACCGTGAAGGCACCTGTGTCAGAGACTGTAAGTCGACTTAGTTCTCTGTCCAGCTCCTCGTCTGTGATGCCTAGACTGGAATCAGGCACGGAGGGCAGAGACTGGACAAAATCAGCATCCAGGATACCCGTTTTCCTTGGAGGAGAAATAGGATTCGTTGGGACCGCTGGGAGCACGTCATTATCTGGGATGGTTTTCTCCAATAATGACTTCAGCTCCTCCTCCAACTCTTCTGAATCCTCACCTGTGAGCACATGAAGCATTCGTTTGTAAGACAGCTTTATGGCAAAGTTGTGGAAGAGTGACGTACTGTCATTCATAAATGAACTGCAGCCCGAAAGGCAGAAATACCAATCATAGAAAACAACTCACACCTATGAAATCATCTCATGGTCTGCAGTGCAGACGCTGCTGATATACAAAATTCATCCAGGAAATTCATATTAATTCATAAATACATTTAGGGAAAAACATGTATACCAGAATCCAGCGCTCCACTGGCAAGAGTCTGGTTGACTTCATCCTGAGTGTCGCATAACTGTGCAAAAAGCATAAATGAAACACAGAACTTAAAAATATGTATAATGACATAATATTAGCATTAACAATAGATTTGTGATGAATCACCTCCTGTATCTGATCAACCAGATTCTCTGCTCGCTCCACAGTCACACCCTTCAGTGAGATCCTCAGAGCCGCCACACCGGCCTGGTACGCCTGCATCACCTGTTCACACGCATAGAAACGCTTTACTGAGCCATGCATCATCCACAGCACCCTCCACTAGTGGCACCCTTGGTAAATGTGAGCAAAGGTGGCTGTGAAAATAAAACTGCATCATTTATCCTAAACATGATTATTAAAGCTCTTTTTTTAAAAAGTTTCATCTGATCTGACCATAGAACAACATTTGGAGATGTAGGGGCTATTTGATATATTTTTTTTAAGCTTTCTGACCCCAAGACCCAACTAATCGCTGCAATTCTCCAGCTGTGCTCCTTGGAGAGTCTTTGGCCACTCAAACTCTCCTTCTCGTTGTGCATTAGGACGATATAGACACACATCCTCTTCCTCATGTCATCTTCAAATTTCGAAGCTTTAGCTCTTTTCTTACAACCACTTTCTATTTTGTGAAGCTCAACATCTATTAACTGTTTTTTTTTGGGGGGGGGGGGGGGGGGGGGGGGGGTTACTCTTTGTGAAGGATGATTAAGGGAATTTGCCTTTGTGTTCCTCATATTTATAATCCTGTGGAACAGGAAGTCATGGCTGGTGTGCTTAAAAATTGTAAATAGGAATTGAAATATACTTCAGAGATATTTTACTCATAAGAATTTCAAGGGCTGCCAATAATTGTGGCCAACATGCATTGAAATGTATAGTTTATCCATTGTATATAGATCCCACTCTTGTGATCACAATATAGTCGAGATCCATGTCTAGATTTATTCCTTCATCAATGAGGTTTGATGGCAGATTTATTCATAGCAAACAGCGCAAACGGCTGTGTCAAGGAACAATGATTATATTTCACTTTCATTTGAAGAGAATCATTTCACTAGAGAGAAAACCCCAATTCACAGCTTTGACAGTGTTTTCTGATCATCAGCACTTTTTCCATTGTTTAAGCGTTTTCTGATTGGAGAGATGAAGTAAAACACTGGCCAAAAAATGTGTATATTTAAAAGAAAAACTCTGATTGGAGGATGTAACCTCTAGAAATCTGGCAACCCTCAAGCACACGAGTGCTTGTGGAGGCATGATACCAATAAAAGACCAAGCAAAAATCTGTGGGGAAATATTGCAGATGATTATGCTTAATCGAGGGGAGCAATAATCACGATCACAATGATTATAAATAATCGTCCAATCATAATGTCATGTGATCATTAAAGAGAGAACTATGCGCATGTGAATGTGTTGGTAAATCACAGAAATATTTTCAGGGCGTATGCAAAAAAAAAAAAAAAGTGTTACAGAAAAATGTGAACCAGAAAAAAAGTGCAGTGCAGTGCTGGCTTGTAGGAGTGCGACGTGGCGAAGCGTGGGTGACTTTCACTGGTGTCGGCCAATTCACAGCAGACGGTCAGTGCATCTGTGTGTCTGTGCGTCTCACCAGGCGGTCGGTTTGGGAGTTTGCTATTCTGTCCAGGATCCCCTTCACCGTCTCCAGCTGAGCGAACAGACGGTCTGCTTTCTTCTCCACCCGCTTGCTCCCACGTAAACACCTCAGGGCCTGTGGCAGGAAAAGGTGGCAATCCATTAAAACGCATTTCTTGCCTATAACAATAGGCACAAAAAGTGCACTCATACCTGTGATTTCTTCCCCTCTTTAAGCAGTGATTTTGCCTGCTGCTTACACCTGCACATTAGAAAACACATCATTTAACAGCAGCGCTATTGTAATAACCCATCATGTCACAGAAATGACACTGGCTGGAGTAACGTCAATGCAATCTGGATGAACTGGCTCACTTTTCTGCTTCCTGCCCCAATGTCTCCACTCTCTCCTCCAGAAGCTTCTCGCTGCGCTGGAGCTGATAGATGCCCAGGTCCACCTCGCTGACGGGAGGCACACGGCTTTGTCCTGCCTGACTGAATTTCACCAACTATGGGGACATGGTTAAAAGTGTCATTAGAAACAAACAAGTGGCAAAAGTTACTAATCAACCAATCAGTGCCCTGTGATTTAAGAGACACATTTGGATTGGTGATTGGTTGAAGAACTGTTGAAGCATGACTGTTTTTAGATATACATATCCATTCAAAAGTTGTTTTCCTATTCTCTCCAAATCTCCAGATATTTGATCACAAATACATTTAAAGAGTAACATTATGAAATATTAGTATAATATAAAACTACTGTATTTAACAATTTAATTTATTCCTGAGTTTTCAGCATAATTACTCCAGTCTTCAGTGTCACATGATGCTTCAGAAATAGTTCTAATACGCTGATTTGCTGCTCAAGAAACATTTCTGATTATTATCAATGTTGAAAACAGTTTTTCTGCTCTAAATGTATTGTAGAGTCCGTGATTTATTTTGTTAGATTTTTTTTTTCATGGTTTTGGAACATGGAAAGTTCAAATCAGCAGCATTTATCTGAAATATAAATATTTTGCAATATTATAAATGTCTATGGCTGCTCATTCCCACCACGGAATAATAATAAATAAAAAAAAATCTCACAATTGAGAGTAAATCTCACAATTGTAAGTTTTTTTGTTTTTGTTTTTTTTTTACTCAGAATTGTGAAGACAATCAGAATTGTAAGAATTTTATTTACTGCCTTTAAAATATATATATATTATATACATTTCATATACTCGAAATTCAGAGAAAAAAAAAGTCAGAATTCTTACTTTTTTCTTATATCTCATAAAAACTTTTTTCATGAAAAAAAGTCAAAGTCAGAACTGTAAGACAAAAGGTCATATTAAAAAATCAAACTTTATTTCTATAGCCTTTAAAAAAAAAAAATTCCATGGCAGAAATGATGAAAAACAAATTCCATGGGGAATTTAATGCACCTCAAAAATATGACTTTTATCAAACTTTTGAACGATATTGAAGTGAGCAATCACTGAAATATGATATAATTCTGCATTATTACCTACACTGTTTTCAAAATGCATTTTTCCCTAAAGTCTGTGCGGCTAGAGTACATCAAGGCATGCTCTTGTCCTCAAACACACCTTCTCGCCTTCGTGAAGTGAGACGGTGACATGTTTCTCTCTCTGTAGCTGCAGCAGAGCCAGGCAGAGCGAGCTTTCATCCGGACAGATGTGAGAGGAGAGAGCACGCAGCTCTTGGAAAGACACCAGAGAGTGTGTTGCTAAAGGAGAAGCCCGATATGCTGCCAACAGTGCCACAGCCTTTTCCTGCAAGAGGAGGAACAGCCTACGCTCAAATCTGACCAATAACTACCTGCATGCCATACAAACAATATACAGTGAGGTCCAAAAGTGTTTTTTTTTTTAAATTACAGATTACATCATCATAGGTAGATTGCGTTGCTCATTATGGAAATGATCTGGCGGTGTCTGTGTTCCTAACAGTCAGTAGATCAGCCACTGAACTTTCCACTCTCATCTGCGCTTTTATGGGATTACGCTCTCACGCTAATTTGCTCGGTTTATGAATCTGACCCCAAACATTTCAGCAAGCAAGCAAGCAGTAGTCTATATAAAGACTGGAAATGAGCATTATTGCTGTTAGTTTTACACTTACCTTCACCAGGTCTATCACAACAAACGATTCCTCCAGCGGGACCCTCCCACTGCCCAGCAGAGCTGACAGAGTCCATTTCAGAGGTCGAACCAACAAGAGTCCAACACCCCACGACAACCAGCCCGAGTCTACATTTGCAGCGAAGTCTGATTCCTTCTGCATCTTCCCGCTTCTAGAAGGACAACAGAACAGATCCCAACAGCGTGCTATAAATCCATGTACTGATTACTCTTCGTGATCTACACGACGTTGTATTTGAGGTGATAGTGACTGACCTGATCATGCTCTGAAGGACAGTACTCAATCCCAGAGGAACAGAGCCCTTCCTCCTGAAGCTCTCGTTCAGCTCCTGCAGATTCACACACACCGACCCGCGCCGCCTGCACTGATCCATGATCAGAGGACTCCAGAAGTCTATTTTCCCGTCCCAGTCTGTACAATCCACATCTCGGTTCTCTTTGAAGGCAGAGAACAAGAAAGCCATTCGCTCATCATCCTCCCAGTCCGGGGGGAACCCCGCGTCGCTCTTCTCCACTGACACCGACATTGTGCTGTGAATCAAAGAGTTTGAATGATTACTAACCCAGGATAAAAGAAGTACACTTTGGCATACTTTTTAAAAGAGTACTAATTATGGGAAATACTACATTTTAAAAGGAATGCAAATGTTATTGTTTTTTTAAGTATACTTTTAAGAATTTTAGTACACTACACGTGTACTACATGCAATACATACAAGCGCACTTCTTTTGCACAAAATTGGCATGTATACATGAAGTGTAGCTGACGGATAATATAGATAGCTTGTATTATCTTTTTAAAGTCGTTTAAAATTTAAGAGGGTTCAAATTTGAATGAATGTATAAAGTAAATGTAAATACAAGTTAACTGGTCACTGTTGTAATCATCCAGGCCAAATCAAGTTCAACAGCACAAATATTCAATTTCTCGAACATGAGCTTATAAAATTAGCTTGCATTTTTATTTAATGGTTTAGTAACTGATTTTATCATAATAGATGAAATACAGCATTTAAACCACGGCTGTCACTTTATGTGAAGCACCTTGTAGCAGTCTAACTAGTAAATAGGCCTGTATTTAAGCAATTAATTAGACCTACATTACAGCATTCCACATTAATGTCACTCAAGTGATCTCGGACAGGTTTGCAGCAAAAGAGCAAAGCCAAATAACTCAATGTAACGAGCCTGACCACCTTGAAGATATAAAGCCGTGTGTCAAAATCTAGTGAGCTGCACGAATATGATGACTGATACATGCTATCTAGGTAGAAAGCTCACTAGACAGCCAAAAACTGGTTCCCCGGTCTTAATGTGTTTTACGATTCAAGCTCAGACCTCAATTTCAAGCAGCTGGATAACGCTCTCAGCTTAAAATCTCCTCAGTGTTTGTCGTGACATCCATCGGCGGGAATCCACATACTGCTTAAATCATCGGCGGTGGAGAGAGGAACACAAAAAGCTCAGTTTTAACCGTTTAATCGTATGCTAAAGATGACAGTAGCTCACCCGGAAGACGACAATACTCTTTCTTCTTCTTCTTCTTCTTCTCTAGTATTAATGGCGGGTCCCAACCAATTTTCCCGGTGCATACCGCCACCTACTGTACCGGAGTGTCTCATTCATGGTTTTAGTATTTCAGGTTATATTTTAGTGATCCAAATAAATAAATGAATGAATTAATAAATAAATAAACATAAACCTATATTTTATGGTCTAATCCATAAAAGATTAGATTCGTAGATTTAAGAAAGTTAAAGAGAGCTTCGTAACACTCCCATGTTTCCTCACTTATCCCCAGTATACCTTCTAAATTCCATCCCCGTCCTAATTCACATATCTTATCACGTAAGATGTTCCTCTCAAAATCAAATTCACTTCATAATGACATGCTCGACATTTTCAGGAACATTACATACCTCACATTTATCAGACACAAATTTTGCCATTAAATACAGCGTTGATTTTAACCAAGTATGTCCAAGCCTTATCTTGAAAAGATCACTTCATCTCTTCTATATTTCCCTTTGAAACCCTTCACTTTAATAGATCTCTGAATGCTGTAATAGTGTCTCCCTTTATTGTCTGTGTCCCACTTGTTCTGCCATTCGCCACTCACTGATTTTCTAATTAATGATTTGGCCTCTCCTTTTCCAAAGGGAACTTTCATTATTTCATCATCTTTTAATTTTAATGCTGTCTTTGCAATCTCATCTGCTTTTTCATTTCCCTCAACACCAACATGAGCCAGGAACCAAACAAATTGTACATCACCACCAGTTCTTTGTATTCTCAGCATTATTGTATATATTTAAATCAATAAATCATCTCTTAAGGTCTTTTTGGAATTCAAACTAAACAGGGCAGCAGTTGAGTCTGAACAAATGACAACTCTCTATGGCCTCACCTCTTCTATCCACTGTAACCCTAAAATAATAGCAACCATTTCTGCTGTATATACCGATAATTTATGATTAATTCTTTTACATACCTAGATCAAACTCTGGTATATATACTCCTGATCCTGTATGTTTTGTCCCTGGATCTCTTGATCCGTCAGTAAATATTAGCATATAATTAAAATAATTCCTCTTCACAAAATCTTCATTCAAATATCCTATATTATTCATATTACTTTCATTCCATTCTTTCTTCTTCTCTAGGACAATGCTCTTTTCCCTTGGACCGTCTTAATAACACCACTGATAACAGCTTACTGCCACCTCGTGCTAAACCCGCTCATAGAAAACACATCTAGCGTAAATGAACTGAGGAAATCAAATAGACTTCCATCGTTAAAAAGAAATGTGCTTCATTTTATTGAATATGCACTTAAAGTGGACTAACAGTTCTGAAATGTGCCCTGGACCACAAAACCAGTCATAAAGCTCATAAAAGTCATAAATGATACAGGGGCAGGGCTTTTTTTTTGTGTGGCTATTGCTACAGATATACCCCAGCGACTTAAAGGGATAGTTCATCCAAAAATCATAATTATGTCATTAATAACTCACCCTCATGTCGTTCCAAACCAGTAGGACCTCCATTTATCTTCGGAACACAGTTTAAGATATTTTAGATTTAGTCCGAGAGCTCTCAGTCCCTCCATTGAAACTGTGTGTACGGTCTACTGTCCATGTCCAGAGAGGTAAGAAAAACATAATCAAAGTAGTCCATGTGACATCAGAGGGTCAGTAAGAATATTTTGAAGCATCGAAAATACATTTTGGTCCAAAAATAGCAAAAACTATGACTTTATTCAGCATTGTCTTCTCTTCCGTGTCTGTTATGAGAGTTCAAAACAAAGCAGTTTGTCATATCTGGTTCGCGAACGAATCATTCGATGTAACCGGATCTTTTTGAACCAGTTCACCAAATCGAACTGAATAGTTTTAAATGGATTCGCGTCTCCAATACGCATTAATCCACAAATGACTTAAACATACAGTATTGGATTTTTGGCCACCAGGGGTCACTCAATCAAAATAATAACATAAGATGTACTTTGATGACGTCGGGAAAAAGCGTGGGATCATGGGAGTTGTTGTTCATTGGAACACGCGCTCTGTCGCTCCCAATCATTCCTCACTCATTCTAACTTAGTATTTTGACAATCACGTCTTTTTGAACGGAGAGATATATGAATTATGAGACCCCTATCAAATCAATATTCCATATAGCTAGTAGTAATATATGTTAAAAAAAACATGGTCGCTTTGTGTTAATTATTATAATTAGGTTTATACTATGATATCGAACAAGATAGTGAACTGCATTTGAAGCTACTTTATCCAGCTAGATATAGAACAAATGTAGATTTACATTATACTATACTGTACATGAGAGCTAGTCCGTCTGCGTTTTACACAAGACATCATCGTTTCACAAAGTATACGGATAGATACAGTTAGCTGGATGGATGCATACCTGTTTATCAGAATGCAAGCGAGTTCGGCATCTCTCTGTAGTTTCAGCTTGTCACAAAACTCTATCTTGGAAATGCAACTCCAATATTTACCCGTGTCTTGTTTCTTATCTTGTCCCAAAACCTTCTCGGGTCATTTATTTCACCCGTACGTTTGCGCTTCACAGAACGTGCAGGCAAAGCATAATCATGATCCATAACTAAGTTATTGATTGAGGTATAAATACGAATATAAACAATATAAATATAAAATATAATAGTTTCGATCAAGGCTAGCTACTACTTTTTCTTCTTCGTCTCGTCTTTGTTTCTGTTTACCTTTGTATTTGGTGGTTCCGCAAGAAGTTAGATAAACTAGAGGGGTCAAAGTTTATATGACGCCATAGACAGGCGACCAAACGGAAATAAAGAAACGTGCCATGTCTTCTAATTAAACAATAATTTTCTCCGGATTTGAAAGTTCGTGGAAACTGTCAGGATAATGTAATTACACAACTAAAAAAAATGTATAACATAGATATATTGTTTTCTGCTATTTTTAAAGCAGAAAAATTACATATTGCGCCTTTAAGCTGTTAACATTTTTAATGTGGCTTACACACTATCTATCTATCTATCTATCTATCTATCTATCTATCTATCTATCTATCTATCTATCTATCTATCTATCTATCTATGTCCTAACAACATGCTAATCATGCTAAAATCACGCTAGCAACATGCTAGTCGAATGCTAGTCATGCTAGCAACATGCTAATCATGCTAAAAACATGCTAGTCGAATGCTAGTCATGCTAGCAACATGCTAATCATGCTAGCAACTTGCTAGTCACATGCTGGTCATGCTAGAAACAAGCTAGCAACATTTGGGGGCCGATGCCGATAATAAATTGAAAAGAGCCGATTTATAAGCTGATATTTTGAAAATAAACTGGATATTAGACCCATTTCCTATAAACTGCACTTACACAACATTTAATAGCAAAATATCTGCCTGTTCTATGTATGTGGGCTGTATAAACCATTTTCCAGGAGGGATTTATGTAAAAAAAAAAAGCCTTAGATTACAGTCTCAATGTCTAAACAAATGCACATCAAAAGTATATATTTTTTAATGATCAAAAAACAGTCTGATTTTAAACATTTAACACTTTTACTTTCTTCCAGTTGAAGCTGGTTTTAACAGTCTGTGTGTGTACTGTAAATATCAATCAATCACCTTTATTTATATAGTGCTTTAAACAAAATACATTGCGTCAAAGCACTGAACAACATTCATTTGGAAAACAGTGTCTCAATAATGCAAAATTAATTTAAATGTAAATAAATTATAATACTAAAGTTAAAGCATTTGCAGAAGTAGTCCCACACTTTTCTGCTACAGGATTCTCCTTTTTCAGCCATCTGTAGGGCAGAAAGAGAGACAGAGAAAGAATAAGCATGTGTATTAATAATATCACCATGTATCATTACTCGTGTCATCATTAGAATTATAATAATAATAAACAGGGATCTCCTACATAGGCAAACATTTGAAATATATATATATATATATATATATATATATATATATATATATATATATATATTTTTTTTTTTTTCATTTGTCAAGCAATAGGTATTACCTATTACCTACTTATATTTAACAATATTATTACAACATTTTCCTGTTATGTCTGTAAAGCTGCTTTGAAACAATCTGTACAAAAGAAAAAAGCGCTTGTTCAGCTCACATTTATTTACATGTCCCCTCTGGTTTAATCATTTCTGACGCACCTACTGCAGTTACTGTAACTATACTATATTTGCTCTCACAGACACATTCACAATGGACCCGTATATCTTCTCTTCTCTTTGTGCAGTCTGAATCAAAACATCGTCATGCGCTGGCGAACGTAAAGTTAGCCTACTGTTACCGGAAGATTACGGAATCAATTCGAAGTTAGTGTCATGAACACACCGCTGTCAATTCAAACAAGTTCATAACAAGCATTTAAGGGGCCTGCTAAAAAGCAAGCTATATTAGCGTTAGAATAACATTATAGTTGTTGTTTTTTCGAGGCACGCTGTACATAACTTCTAGTCATTGACTGATTACACGCTCCCCCCTGCCACAGTTACTCGGTCATTATGTGGGAAACACTGCAGATATATTTAGAATAAGTTAAACGCTAACGTTATAGTTTGACCTCTTATTAACGTTCGCACTCTTCCACTGATAAACATGGTATTAGCTTTGTGGCTAATCTAATATAGCAATGCATTAGCGGCTGTAAGTGATGTTATAGAATATTTAGAAGTGATAATGATAGGACCGTTAGCTAGAACTACCACACCGATTTTTATATACAGTGTATGAACTAAATCATTTTACATGACGAATTACAGACTCACCATCAAAACAGTACATCTCCATGGCTTGGCTGATCGCTTTCTTCGCTAGTGGATTTCTGGCGCTGTTGTCAACTCTGCAGCTGCAGAGCTCCCTCTGGTGGGCAAACTATGGAACACTCATGAGTAAAGCATGAGACTCTGTTTCTCATGTTTCATCGGCCGTTATAAACGCTGATGCCGATTTAAATGCAATAAGCTCATATCGGCCGATAATATCAGCTGGCCGATATATCGGTCAGGCTCTAGTAAAATCATGCTAGCAACATGCTAGTTGCATGCTAATCATGCTAGAAACATGCTAACAACATGTTAATCAATCTTAAATTATGCTAGCAACATGCTAATCATGCTAGCAACATACTAGTCGCATGCTAGATGCTAGAAACATGCTAACAACATGCTAGCAACATGCTAATAATGCTAGAAACATGCTAGCAATATGCTAATAATGCTAGAAACATACTAACAACATGCTAGCAACATGCTAATCATGCTAGTCATGCTAGAAACATGCTAGCAACATGTTAATCATGCTAATCATGCTAGAAACATGCTAGCGACATGTTAGCAACATGCTAATCATGCTAGAAACATGCTAGCAACATGCTAGTTGAATGCTAATCATGCTAGAAACATGTTAACAACATGCTAATCATGTTAGAAACATGTTAGCAACACGCTAGTCACATGCTAATCATGTTTGGAAAAATGCTAGCAACATGCTGATCATGTTAAAATCACGCTAGCAACATGCTAGTTGAATGCTAGTCATGCTAGAAAATGCTAGCAACATGCTAATAATGCCAAAATCATGCTAGCAACATTCTAGTCTAATGCTAGTCATGCTAGAAACATGATAACAACATGATAATCATGCTAAAATAATGCTAATCTTGCTAGCAACATGCTAGTTGCATGTTAGTCATGCTAGAAACGCTAGCAACATGCTAATCATGCTAGAAACATGCTAATCGCATGCTAGAAACAATGCTAATCATGCTAACAACATGCTAGCAATATGCTAGTAACTTGTTAATCATGCTAGCGACATGGCTAGTCACTTGCTAATTATGCTAGCGACTTGCTAGCAACATGCTAATCATGCTAGAAACATACTAGTCACATGCTAATCATGCTAGAAACATGCTAATCATGCTAGCAACATGTTAGTCGCATGCGAATCATGCTAGAAACATGCTAGTAACTTGTTAATCATGCTAGCGACATGGCTAGTCACTTGCTTGTATTGCTAGCAATATGTTAATCACTTTCTTTTTCAAACTTCTTAAACTTTTAAATCTTTTTAAACTTTTCACATTTTCAAACTTTTCAAACTTTCTGTTCAGACTTTCTCAAGCCAACTTAAAGTTTGTCTTGACAAACTTTTTTATCTAGTTGTACATTTATTGTATAATGTAGTGTTTATATATATATATATATATATATATATATATATATATATATATATATATATATATATATATATTTATACAATATATAAAATTTAACAAAGTCCAATTTGATCTTAAAAGTTATATCTGTAATGATGAGACAGAGAGGTTCGGATCCATGTGCAGAACTTTTAATGAGAATGGTCAGACAGGCAATGATCAGCAACGGCGTAAGGTATATAGGGATAACCAGAATCGAAAACAGGAACAAGCAGATGTCGGGGGCAGGCAGCAGAGAATCAGAGTCGGTATAAACAATCCAAAGGTCAGGTACAGAGAGATCAAACACAAGGAAAACGCTCGGAAATGACAGACACAGCAAATCAAGACTTCGCAGAGAGTGAGTGTGAGTGTCCTGCATATATGTGTGTGTAAATGAGGTGCAGGTGTGGCAAGGAGATTGACTGAGGAATGATGTGCAGGTGTGGCAGGGTGATTGTGATGCAGAGACTCATGGGAAATGTAGTTAGGGTGTGGTGCAACAGATAAGAGGTGCTAGAGTCCGAGTGACATCTGGTGGTGAGTGTGGAATTGTCCTGATTGGAGTGCCCTCTACAAAAGTTCATGGGCACTCCATGTAATGATCGTGACATAGCCTCCCCCCAAAGGAGCGGCTTCCAGATGCTCAAAACAATCTAGGAGGGCGGTGGAGCGGAGGCGGAACAGGGGGAGGGACGGAGGGCCAGGTCCATGAGGAAGTGGATTGGTCGAGGACCGGGGCAGAGCAGGCAGAACTGGGCCTAACATGGAGATCAGGAGTCTCTCCTGGACCTGACAAGGGAAACAAGGGGCCTTCCTTGGCCTGACAGAGGAAACAGGAACCAGCCATGGGCCTAACTCGGTAACAGGGACCCGTCGTGGGCCGAACTCGGGAACAGGGGTCCACAAAGGCAGAGCAGGTGGCGTGGGAACCCACCAGAGCGGAGCAGGTGGAGCTGGAGCCGACCAGGGTGGAGCAGACGACCACCACAGCCGAGATGATGGGACAGAAGCCCACCAGGGCTGACCAGACGACCACCATAGTTGAACATACATGACAGAGGCCCACCAGGGCGGAGCAGAGGACCACCACAGTGGAGTTGATGGCACAGGAAAGCAAGTCTGGTCAGGTGGGACTGAAACCGGGAACATAAACAGGTTAATAGCGGCCTCCGTGGCCGTGATGAGATGGTAGCTGGCCTCCGTGGCCGTGATGAGATGGTAGCTGGCCTCCGTGGCCATGACAGGACAGACAAAGAGTTGGTGTATGGTCTCCGTAGCCCTGACCGGAATGAATGACAGCTCATTGACGGCCTCCCTGGCTGTGACAGGATGTGACGAGGCTCTGGGAGATCTGTGGTGATTTGACTGGGTTCATGAAGATCAACTGTGACTTGACTTAGTTCATGAATATCAACTGTAACTTGACTTGGTTCATGGAGGTTAATGGTGACTAGACTTTGCTCATGAAGATCATTGGTGACCTGACTTTGCTCATGAAGATCATTGGTGACTTGACTTTGCTCATGAAGGTCATTGGTGACTTGACTTGGTTCCTGAGGATCAACTGTGACTTGACTTAGTTCACGGAGGTTAAGGGTGACTTGACTTTGATCATGAAGATCGTTGGTGACTTGACTTGGTTCCTGAGGATCAACTGTGACTTGTCTTGGCTCATGAAGTTTAACTGTTGTTTTACTTGGCTCTTGGGTGTTAGAGGTGACTTGACCCATCTCTGGATGGTCAACGGTGACCTGACTATACTCCGGGAAATCAACGGGGACCTGATCAACGGTGACCTGACTTGACTCTGGAAAGTCGACGGGGACCTGATCAACGGTGACTAGCCCTGACTCTGGAGGGTAATCGGTGACTAGCCCTGACTCTGGAGGGTCATCGGTGACTAGCCCTGACTCTGGAGGGTCAACGAACACCTGACTCGACTCTGGAAAGTCCACGGGCACCTGACTCGACTCTGGAAAGTCCACGAGCACCAGACTCAACTCTGGAAAGTCCACGGGCACCTGACTCGACTCTGGAAAGTCCACGGGCACCTGACTCGACTCTGGAGAGTCAATGGGCACCTGACTTGACTTTGGACTGCCTGTAGAGACGTGAGACGCCTCAGCTTCGGGCACCGCCTCTGGAACGGCCTCTGGAATGATCTCCGGGCTTTGAGGAACGGTAGACGCCCGTCTCCTCCTCCTCCGCCCTCTATGGTGGCGAGTAGGTGGCACCTGGTCTGGAGGCTCTGGCGTTGAGTCGGCCATCTTGTGCTGTGGCGCTGGGCTGGCGGCCATCTTGTGCTTTGTCGCTGGGCTGGTGGCCATCTTGCAGATAGGAGCTGGATACATTGGAGAAGTAACCTCCTCAACTGTAAAGGGAGAGCCACAAAACTCCAACACAAAGTCAATAAACTGTCCCAGGGTCCAGCTAGGGTCTCCCTCCGGTAAACTCAAGCTTATCCTAGTATCAAGACCACTCCAGAAACAGTCCTTTACTAGATCCTCATCCCCAGGCAAAAGGTGACTATACTTTTCTCTTGTTTTTAATAAATATTTTCCTTTTGATAGTTATTATTTGTGTGTAAAAGTGATTTTCAAAATTAAAAAGATTTGTAGGTTTAATGCCTAGCTCAATTTGGGCCCATTTTAGGAGAATGAACGCTTGCGCAAAGTCTCTCGCTAATCGTAGAAAAACATAAACACTTACCATGGCTTAATGTATTAAGATGCTATTAAAATATCAAATTATATATACAGTTCATTATTTTAATGAATATGTATATTGTATTTTCCTCACATACCGCAAAATGTGGCAAAATGTGGCATAATGGACTAAGATGATAAAAGCCAAACTCAATATGCTTCTCTGCATTATTAAAATACACAACTAATATGTACAGGCAAGCAGGTGAGCCCAGAATAAACGCAACACGCAAAGTTTCGCGTTAAGCATTCTTCCATATAGAATAAAGTGTCTACAACTCGTTTATATCACTGCCTTTGTCCATTAAGCTACATTATGTGTTTTATTTATAATGATTTTCTATAGGAGTAAAACTTTTAATGTACAATTTAACGCACTGCATTCTGTACTCTGCTTGCCTGTATGTAGTTGATCCTTTTAAAATCACTTAATGCATTCATAATGCACGTTCATATTTTCTGGTCTGTATATACATTGAGTCAACAAGACATATATGCTAGGCCTACTGAATTGTCTTTATCATCTTAGTCTTTTAGTAGCGCAAGTAGCGATTGCAAGTGACATTGTAATTTAGTTTATTTTTTCTTGTCTTTGTAGTGTCGTCTGCCGGTTCTCAGAAGAATCACACTCAGTCAGGGATTTTTCTCTCAGAAGAAAAGACTTTATTTTAAGCAAAATAAAGTGAGAGTCATTGCAAGGAAATCTCTCGAATGTTATTTGGTATCTCCTTATATACACTATATGGGGCGGTTCAACATAGTCAAACTTTTCCTTATGATTACAATTTTAATACCTCCCTAGAGAGGAGAGGCCCCCTGCTTGCTTTATTCTAAAGAAAGGCCCTGTATATATGTCTGACCATATGTTTCTCATCAGTTTTGTAGATTCCAGCACGTAGGCAACTTTCTATTTCCTATAGAATATACTAGAATAATACTAGCAGCAAAAATGGCTAGATAACATTGATTATATACTTAATTAATAAAATCTTACTAATAAAAATCTTCCACATATTCTCCCCTTTGAGACTTAATAAGTCTCACATTTGAGTATTCTTATCCAGAGTGCTACTCCACAATCCAGTAGAGCCCGACCGATATATATAGCGATAAGCCAAGCCAGCCACGGAGATTTTTTTTCTGTTTTGACGGTGAGTCTGTCGTTCTTCATGTGAAATGATTTAGTTCATACACTGTATATACAATGATGTGGTAGTTCTAGCTAACGGTCCTATCATTATCACTTATAAATATTCTGTAACATCACTTACAGCCACTAATGCATTGCTATATTAGATTAGCCACGAAGCTAATACCATGTTTATCAGTGGAAGAGTGCGAACGTTAATAAGATGTCAAACTATAACGTTATCGTTTAACTTATTGTAAATATATCTGCAGTGTTTCCCACATAATGACCGGGTAACTGTGGCAGGGGGGCAATGACTAGAAGTTATGTACAGCGTGCCTCGAAAAAACAACAGCTGTTATGTTATTGAATGAATTCATTAAAAATAGGTCATTGCACTTACATCAAATCACGATATGGACGAATATCTGTAAGTATTAAGCCGGAATAGTCTTTTTAAATATGAATCCTGCATGTTCTGCGCGTCTCTGTTAATGAATGGCGCAGAAGCGCCTCTTCATTCATTAAACACACGTAAGCGCGCATTAAGCTCGCGGTGAATTCAGCGTCCGCTGTCTCACTAAATAATCACGTGAACACATGAACAACATCCCCAGAACTGCTCTGACAGTCACTTCATGAGCATTTGACCGTTTGATTTAAGTAAAAACAGCGCCACATCACATACACAGAACTGTAAATGTACGCCAACCCGTCAAAATAAAAGTCCAGTTAAAGGCTGTTGTTCAGCAGAATGTACAAAAGCCTATCATAGACCCGATTACTAAAATATTCGATATTTACAGCCTTATGTTATTCTAACGCTAATATAGCTTCCTTTTTAGCAGGCCCCTTAAATGCTTGCTATTAACTTGATTGAAGGTGGTTCTTCTCAAAATTGACAGCGGTGTGTTCATGACACTAACGTTAACCATTCAACTTCGAGTAGGTGGGTCAGAAATGATTAACCAGAGGGGACATGTAAATAAATGTGAGCTGAACAAGCGCTTTTTATTTATTTATTTTTATTTTTTACAGATTGTTTCAAAGCAGCTTTAAAGACATAACAGGGAAATGTTGTAATATTGTTAAATAGAAGTAGGTAATAGGTAATACCTATTGTTTGACAAATAAAAAAAATATATATTTCTCATTTTTGCCTATGTAGGAGATCCCTGTTTATTATAATTCTAATTCTAATGATGACACGAGTAATGATACATGGTGATATTATTAATACACATGCTTATTCTTTCTCTGTCTCTTTCTGGCCTACAGATACCTGAAAAAGGTGAATGCTGTAGCAGCAAAGTGTGGGACTACTTCTGCAAATACTTTAACTTTAGTATTATAATTTATTTACAGAACACACACAGACTGTTAAAACCAGCTTCAACTGGAAGAAAGTAAAAGTGTTTTTTTGACCATTAAAAAATATATACTTTTGATGTGCAATTGTTTAGTCATTGAGACTATAATCTAAGGCTTTTTTTTTTACATAATCTCTTCTGGAAAATGGTTTATACAGCCCACATACATAGAACAGGCAGATATTTTGCTATTGAATGTTGTGTAAGTGCAGTATATAGGAAATGGGTCTAATATCCAGTTTATTTTCAAAATCAAAATATCGGCTTATAAATCGGCTCTTTTCGAGTTAATATCGGCATCGGCATCGGCCCCCAAAAATCCATATCGGTCGGGCTCTACAATCCAGTCATATTAGTTACACTACCTAGTGACTAAATAAGTCACATTGTATTATCACCAGTGACTAGATTATGAAATTCCACTCTGAGGGATTACTGGATCAAACATCTCTCTCCTTTTTTGACTAGGAGGGAGTAAAAGATCCAGTCTCCCTAATTTCTTCTTTAATAGTAAACAATGTTATAAGCGTGAGCGTGCAATTGGTTCAGCATTTGCCTGTATGACATAAAATACATACATTAAATCAATAATTGATTTAATGTATATAGGAAATGGGTCTAATATCCAGTTTATTTTCAAAATCAAAATATCGGCTTATAAATCGGCTCTTTTCGAGTTAATATCGGCATCGGCATCGGCCCCCAAAAATCCATATCGGTCGGGCTCTACAATCCAGTCATATTAGTTACACTACCTAGTGACTAAATAAGTCACATTGTATTATCACCAGTGACTAGATTATGAAATTCCACTCTGAGGGATTACTGGATCAAACATCTCTCTCCTTTTTTGACTAGGAGGGAGTAAAAGATCCAGTCTCCCTAATTTCTTCTTTAATAGTAAACAATGTTATAAGCGTGAGCGTGCAATTGGTTCAGCATTTGCCTGTATGACATAAAATACATACATTAAATCAATAATTGAATATCACAAGATTATAAAAGTTAATCTTCAGCTCAGATACCTTATGTATCGTGGAGAGCCTCCCTGGGCCGAAGTTAAACTGGCACTTATATCTAGGGTATGGTTCACCATTAGACATCTTCATCACCCTCATTAGAGTCAATAGAACTATCGTCAAAAGTTTGCTCATTTATGTTCAGTTTGTTTTGCCATCCTTCATAATATTCCTCCAGACTCCTTTCAGTGACCCTTTGTTGATTATTTGGGACTTTTATCACTTCCATTTGCTTAACAGTAGCATTGACGATTAATGATCTTAATAACGGTAATACACAGCAAAATAATAATCCTCCTATTAATATGGCAACTCCTAAAAACATTCCTAGTTTAACAAACCATGCTCCCCATGCTCCAAATTTCACATCAATCCAATCCCAAATGTGTTGGTCTCTTCCGGCATTTGCTCTGATTTCATTTCTTAATTTTTTTACTTTTGTCATAACTTCACTGAAAGCTCCTCCAGGGGCAGTGTTATTTGGGATAAATATACAACATTGATCTCCAAACATAACACAAACTCCTCCCTTGTCTGCCAAGAGCCAATTAAGAGCCTGTCTGTTTTGCCATGTCATTCTACTTGTTGCATGCACTTGGTCGCCTAATAAGGTTAACGCCTCATCAGTATAATTAATGAATCTTTGTTGATTATAATAAATATAATTAATCCACTCTGCATTTTTGTTTGGTGTGATCCAAACCAGGATTGACTCAAAACCTACTTTTATTTCATTTCTTGCCTTGAATTTATTAGGAATTCATCTTGGCTGTCCAATTGAGTCTAAATATACATTGGGGTCTGGCTCGTATCCTCTTGTATTTCTATTGTCTTCCTTGTTCGTGCTCTGTTCTGTTCCCCATTGTGCCATGCTAACTTCTTGAAGTAACCGTACTCTTACACATATACCTTTCCATCCAACTGGTAAAGAAGGCAATAATATTTCACTTCCACATATCCAAAAGAAATCTGCTATAATTAATGATTGATCTTCATAAATTTCTATTGGAGGTAAGGCTATAGTTTGATTTTCACATTTTGCAGGTGCTATCTTACTTCCTTTAGTTGTTCCGAATGCTAAAAGTTCTGGAGCTCTAGAAGGAACTCCTGATTTCCAAGAATTTTTCTTATCTGTATACCAAATAACAGACATGGGGACTTGTGACTTGGGGACTTGTGACTTGGTGACTTGGACTCGAGTCGACTTGAGTCGCTATTTTTATAACTTGAGACTTGACTTGGACTTGGAAGTTAAAGACTCGGGACTTGACTTGACTTGAGAGATGATGACTTAAATGACTTGAGTGTTAATCACACCATGTTTTCAGTTTAAATATAAAATATATAAATTATTTTTATAAATAAAGTTGATTACTCAGCTGGAGCGCAGGCTGAGAATAGCGTAGTGACTGGATCAGGACACTATCATCAGTCATGTCCTCTCTACATTACGCACACCACGCCCACTTAGATCAGATAACACATCACATCAACATGTCAGCCTGAGGGTTACCGACGGTCATCGCTTTTGTCTTCAATAATTCGCGCCTAAAAACGTGTGGAAAACGCTGGGTGCACCGCTTTCTCCTTCTATCCAAAGCACTCGGGCAGTTGCGTTGCACCCTGAGGCGTCTGCCGTTGCTAAACAACCATGACGAGCTCTCTCCGTGACGTGCTCTCTCCATGAAGACGTGGAAATTTCAGCAAAGGATAAATGGATTTGCAGCTCTAAAAATCGCTTGCAGTGGCTCTGCTACTAGATTTATTTCAAAATGGCAATCCATATACAGCTATGATCAGCTGTTCCTTCATCTTGGCTGAGCTTTCAATGTTGTTACGGGAAAGGATGAAGCTGATTGGTTAGTTCTTGTCACATGACCTGCCCTGCGCTTGCGGCTCTCTGAAAAGTTGAGATGTTTTTAACTCGATGCGGTGCGGACGCGCCTGGAAAAAACGAGCGACTTGACTTGACTTGACTTGTCATAGCTTGTGACTTGACTTGACTTGCCCAAGAAAAAAATACTTGGGACTTACTTGAGACTTGAAGGTTAAGACTTGAGACTTACTTGAGACTTGCACATGTGTGACTTGGTCCCATCTCTGCCAAATAATAGCACATCTTCCTTTGATTTTACCCACATCTTGGGTTCCTTTTGGTTTATGGAAACACTCATATTCTTGTTTATAATCTATTCTATACCATTTTGGAATCTCTACATTTTGTTTTTAAATTTTTATATTTTGACCGATATCTGAATACTGACACCAGGATCCCCAGAGTGGTCTAAAGAAATAATATGTTAATTTAGGATTTCCTAAAAATCCTAGGTATTCAGCAATACAATATGGCCTGGTAAAATCTGTTAAATGACAAAAGTTTCTCCAAAATGGGCACATTTTCAGTAGTCATATGGATTTGGTATGGTTATTACTTTGTTTAACGGAGATTTGGAGCACAGCAAGAAATTTTCTTTTCCTGTTTCTTTAGCTGTAAAGGCTGCCCATTTATACCATTCATTATTTTGTGCTGTATCCCATAACACATCAATTTGACTAACGTCTTCATCACCTTGAACATCATAATCAATGTCTCTGCAATTTTTGATTATCATTGGTTCTGTTGAGTTGATCACATTGTCACTTCTGTTCAAAAGTTGTAAAGTCAATTGAAGGGAAGTCAGGTTGCTTTCTATTGGTTGAGTTTGAGTCTGTATTATGAGATGCATTAGACATAGGATGGTCTTCAGACATGTTGTCAGACTTATTCTCTGTCCTCTCCAGTTTGTCTGACAGGAGGAAAGAGCTCTCGTCAGTTTGCACTTCATCATGTGTCTCTGATTTTTCCTCATTGCTCTCTCCTGCATTGTCTGGTTGTCTGTTTTCCTTTCTTTCTGCCTTTCCTGTGGGAACTCTAGTACAGTGGTTTAGATGATACCAGGTTGTGCTTCCCTCCACTTGGACTGCTGTTGGAGTAGCTCTCACCACTGTGTAGGGTCCTTCTCTCCTGGGCTCATTCCATTTTCTCCGGAATACCCTCAGATAAACTTGGTCCCCTGGAACAACCTGACAGGCAGTCTCTGATTCCTCTCTGGGCTTTTTTCTTTTAAATATCTTTATGTATGGCAGTTAGTTTCTTCATATAAGAGCGAAGTTCCATTTGTAATTGTTCTAGAGGCAGTCCTTTATAGGGACCCATACAATATGGCACAGGCATGGGTCGACCCCGTAAGCATTTCATGCGATGTTAAGTGCGTGTTCCTGTTAGTTTGCATGCGATAGCTCATTAGTGCGAGCAGTAATGCATCAGTCCAATTAATTTTAGTACTTTCGCATATTTTGTTCATTTTGGCCTTGATAACTCCATTAACCCTCTCCACTGACCCTTGTGATTGAGGTCTATAAACGCATCCTAGTCTCTGTTTTATTCTTAATTGTTGTAATACTTGTTTCACAGTTTTTTGTATGAATGCCAACCCATTATCTGAACTTATTTCTGATGGAATTCCAAATCTATGAATTACCTCTCTTGTTAGAAATTTAATTACCGTTCCTGCTCCTAGATCTGCGGATGGTACCACCTCCACCCAGCTGCTAAATCTGTCTATGATAACAAGCATGTATCTTTTGCCTTGTACACGCTTTATCATATCCACATAATCTCATACAAGATGTTTAAAGGGGCCTTCAGGTGTTGGAATATTGTTATGTGGAGGGAAGGGATGAACTCACTTGAAGACAGGAAGTATAACACAACGGTTTATTAAATACAAAAAGGGGAAAACAAAACCCACGAGGGGGAAAACAACGACTAGGGCTGAGACTAAATGATTTAACAAGACTTGGTCAACACGATAAACAAAGACTCTTAACATAGAAACACTAACTTAAGATAAACAAACACAGGACTCACTACGTCTTCTTCTAGGTGCAACAATGGGTAGCAAAATATCACAATATAGAAACATATAGAGACAATGAACCGACAAAAGACAGAGCACACTAGGGGATATAAATAAGAAGACTAATCAAGACACAACAGGTGGCACAGGTAAGGCAATGATGACAAAACTAGGATAACAAGGGGGGCGGGGCAAGGGAACGAGACAACACAAGCACATGGCTTGTACACAAAACACGGGTCTGTCATGATCCTGCCTCAAGACTAGAGGAAAGTCAGGACATGAAGGCAGAATCATGACAGAACCCCTTCCTTAAGGAGCGGCTTCCAGATGCTCCCCAAGGGAACATCAAACACGGGACATGACTGACTGAGACAGAGACAGAAACCAACAAGACATGACAACAAAGGCAAACAAGAATACACTATGGCAGGGTTAGGGTGACAAATAAAAAAAAAACTCAAGGAAGGGGAGGAGGCGGGACAACAAAGTTCATCGGCGGAAGACCGGGGGGGGGGGGGGGGGTGGGGGGGTTAGGAGTCTTAGGAGGACGGGACAAAGGCTGACGACGATGGTTCCGGGCAGGTCTGGGTGGTGTAGGGTGGGGAGTGGTCTCTGGACAACTGACAACATCAGAGGACATGACGAGAGAAATCACAGGACACTGGACAACATTTACTGGACACCGGACAACATCTACTGGACACTAGACAACATCAGTGGAGACAGAAACTGGCTCAGGAACCGCCCTCACTACGACTGGCTTGGGATCAGCGCTAACTGCGGCTGGCTCGGGATCAGCGCTCACTGCTGCTGGCTCGGGATCTCTGGGGACAGGGTCTGGGGACAAGACAGGACTGGCAGGGACTTCTAAAATCTGAACTAGACGAGACAAATAATCAGACAGAGTCTTGGCAGCAAGGACAACAGGCATCTCTTTACGAGCCGAGACAGATTGCAACAGCGCTTCTGCTGCAGAGTCGGCCGCGGCTCTCTCCTCAGCCCTCACGACTGTGGACTTGGATACAGTTCTCTCAGTTGCCGGTTCGGGGTCAAGGTTCACTGCTGCTGACTCGGGGACGCCAGCTCTCACTGCTGTTGGCTCGGGAGGCATCGCCGACCCAGGAGGAGACAGAGACGCAGGACCGGAAGACCCCTTCTTCCTCCTCTTCCTCCTTGGCCGCGGTGCAGAGGTTACAGCTGGGTCTGAGACTGGTTGAGGAAGTTCGGTCTCAGGCAGGGCAGACTCCGTCGCTGAGGACTCTGAAGCAGACTCCCACGAGAACCGTCTGCCTTGCTTCTTGGGGAGACTGATGGGTGTGGGAGGTACCTCAGGATTCGGGGAGGGATTTGCCTGATCCCCCAGTGTTGTAACGGCCAGGAGACGACCCTCTGGGATCACTGGCAGCTGGTGGGGACCTTGAGGGGGAAACCTGCGGCTCCTCCTGGGAGAAACTCTCCCATAGCCGGGCATAGTTCTTCAGAATCCACTCACCCTGAGATGACACTGGGAGGGTGACACTCCTCTTGACAGTGGGGGACGACAACCAGCATTGCTGGCGGAACTCCAATTGACGTTGAAGCTCGGAGGCCCTCCTGTCTGCTGAGTTCCTAGTTGGTCAGTTCATTCTGTTATGTGGAGGGTAGGGATGAACTCACTTGCAGACAGGAAGTACAACACAACGGTTTATTAAATACAAAAAGGGGAAAACAAAACCCACTAGGGGCAAAACAACGACTAGGGCTGAGACGAAATGATTTAACAAGACTTGGTCAACACGATAAACAAAGACTCTTAACATAGAAACACTAACTTCAGATAAACAAACACAGGACTCACTACGTCTTCTTCTAGGTGCAACAATGGGTAGCAAAATATCACAATATAGAGACAATGAACCGACAAAAGACAGAGCACACTAGGGGATATAAATAAGAAGACTAATCAAGACACAACAGGTGGCACAGGTAAGGCAATCACGACAAAACTAGGATAACAAGGGGGGCGGGGCAAGGGAACGAGACAACACAAGCACATGGCCCAAAGACAAGGCCATGTGCTTGTACACAAAACACGGGTCTGTCATGATCCTGCCTCAAGACTAGAGGAAAGTCAGGACATGAAGGCAGAATCATGAAAAATATGGCCTATTGGTGTCACTATGCCTTTTCTTACATTGTACTTAGCACATACTTCACATGTGGACAACAATTCATCCACCATTGAATATAAATAAGGAGACCAATATCCTTGCTGTTTAATTTTTCTTACTACTTCTCCCCTTGCACAATGGTCAAAACCATGTGCATCTGTAATAAGAATATTCAACAGTAAAGTAGGTGCAACAATGTATCCTTCATGTGGAAGCCAGATCTCCTGTGAGTCTTTTTTAGCTCCCCTTTGCTGCCATATTGATTGTTCATAGGGGCCTGCTTGTTGTTGAATTCGAATAATGTCATCCAATTGAGGATGAGGTTCGATAAGTACAACAGGTGCTAATACTGCTACTTGACACCCTGAAGCTTTTTTTTGCTTCTAAATCTGCTGCATTATTTCCTTTAATGACATAGTCATTTCCCTTATTGTGTGCTTGACATTTGATTATTGCTAGTCGTTTTGGTAGCATCATAGCAGCAATCAATTGCCCTATTTGTTCACTATGTTGGATGGGAGTCCCATCACTCTTTTTGAAACCTCTTTGTTTCCACATTGCTCCGAATAGATGACATACACCATGAGCATACGCTGAATCTGTAAAAATGTTAGCAGTTTGTCCTTTTGCTAACTGACATGCAGTTGTGAGAGGTTTTAATTCTGCTAATTGAGCAGAGCAAGGCTGTACACAATGTTGTGATATCACAGATTCATATTCTTTTTTGTTTTTCTTCACTACTGAATATCCTGTATGATTTCCTTCGTGAACTCTAAACTAGAACCATCTACGAAGTAAGTAACTTCTGCTTCAGAAATAGGTGTTGATTCAAGATCTGGTCGTAATCTAGTAAATGCCAAGGACTCATTCACACACTCATGAGGTTCTCCTTCAAAAGTCAAAGGAATTAATTCAGCTGGATTAACTGTATGGCATCTTTTAATGGTAACATCTGGATATGTGAGTAATGAGGAATATGCTAGAATTCGAGCTTGTGTCAGAACAAATTTCCCTTGTTCTATTGATTCCACAACTTCGTGATGGGTATATATTGTTACTGGGTACCCCATAGTTATTGTGGATGCTTTTTCATAAGCATAATACACTGCAGCTAAACCCTGTTGATAACATGGTGGGTATCCCTGGACAACATTGTCTAACTTTGTGCTGTAGTATGCTATAGTCTGTTTTTTCCTCCCACTACAGTTCTCTTGCATTAATACAGCTGATGCATAACCATCAGCTCTATTTGCCACATATAGATGAAACATTTTATCATATTCTGCCATTCCCAGGGCAGGGGCCTGTTGTAGTTCTTTTTTTTATTGTTTCAAATGCTAGTAAGGCATCTGTGTTCCATTTTAATGGATTGCTCAGATGTTGTAATCCTGCTTGTTTCATAATTTCTCTCAAAGGCCCTGTTTTTACTTCATAGTCTTCTATCCAGTCGGCACTAAAACCAGTCATTCCTAGAAAAGTCATCATTTGTCCTACTGTTTGAGGTAACAGTGTTTTACTTAAACCTTCTAATTGAGCTGGAGCTATAGCTTGTGTGCCAAATGAAATTAATCTTCCCAAGTATTCCACTTGAGGCTGGCAATACTGCAATTTGTTTTTAGACACCTTGTGTCCTCCTTGTGCTAATTTTGTCAACACCTTAATTGAATCTTTGCGACATTGTTCTAGTGAGGTAGAACAGATAATTAAATCATCCATGTATTGTAATAGTGTACCGTCTATTACGAGGTCTTCTAAATCAGCCTTAAGAATCTTGTTGAATATATGTGGTGAATGTTTATATCCCTGAGGAATTCTAGAATATGTATATTGTTTATTTGCATGTGTAAATGCAAATAAATATCTACTCTCTTGTGCAAGCGGTACAGTGAAGTAGGCAGAGCAAAGATCAATTACAGTAAAGTATTTGGCATCAGGAGGGACATTTGTCAGTAAAGTGTGCGGGTTTGCTACCTCAGCTGGCATATCTTCCGTTATTTCATTTATTGTTCGTAAATCATGAACAAGTCGCCATCTGTTTTTGTCTGATTTGATTACAGGCATAATTAGAGTGTTACAGTAACTAATAGTTTCTATCAATACTCCTGCCTTCACTAAGCCTTCAATTGTGTCCTTTATTCCTGCTTCAGCATCTGCCCGTAAAGGATATTGTGCTTTTCTAGGTAGACGTGCATTTGGCTTAAGTTGAACTCTTACTGGATTTGCTGATTTTATTAATCCAATATCTGTGTCATGTTGAGACCATAGTTCAGTTGGTACCTGACACTCCATTTCCTTAAATAATTCAGTCTCATTTGTGTTTATTAAATCAGATGCTGTAGTCATCTGTGTCACTTTTTTTTGGCTGATAACTACTTCCTGTGGAATTCCCAGCAAACTGGTTGCACACAAAATTTTGATGTAATTTTTGTCAGCTGAATTAAAAATTAATGGGTTTTCTGTTGATTCCCATTTGCTTTGTTCTGCCCTTTTCATCATTGGTCCTAAATCTTTTGCTTCCCAATTTTTTCCTACATATACTGCAATATGCGGGACAGAGTTATTTACATTGAAACATTTTTTTACAAATTCACCTTCTGGTATGTTTAAAGCTGCTCCCTGTTTACCTATGATGATGTACTGGGAGACTATCTCAATCCGCTGTCCTTTTGTTTCTTTTTGCCATTTCTTTTCTATATTTTCATCCCTTTCTTAATCATACATTATTGTGCAATGAAATTCAGACTTTGATAGCTGTGCTTCAGGTAAACTTTCCCCATTTATTGACTGTCTGTCTCACATCTTGTTCTATCTGTCTTGTCCAATAAACATTTGCTTTTGGCTCTGCAACCATCATTTGTGTTTCTGTTCCTATTATATATATATCAATATATATTCCTTCTGGAGAACACCAAATTTGTATTCCTAATTTACATAATGCATCTCTTCCTAGCAAATTAATAGGAGTTTGATTTGATACCAGAATGGGCATTGTTATACTTTGATCTTTTGTTTGTATACACACTGGAGCTGTTATGGGAATCAATTGAATTTTTCCCGAGAATCCTATTGTCTTTGCAAATTTTCCAGACAAGGGGAGATGTGTGACAGTGGGTATAAAGATAGTCTGGAAGCAGATGCGAGATTAACAGTTTAATGAGATGAGATGAAGATAAATACACAAACAAACAATGATGCTGAGACGACGACACTCCGTAGTGGTGAGGAGGTGAGGAATCCTGATGGTGGCGGAGAGAAGGTGAGTAATCCAATGATGATGGCGTGTAGACAGCAGGAGAGGATGGCACAGGAACTGCGGGGAATAGAGCCGAAGGTAAGTGTCCGTGGCTGAGTGAACGTGCGAAGAGTGGATGAGGTTCAAAGGTAAACACAGACATCCAACGCATACAACACTAAAGCTAGACGGACAGGGTAACCACATTAAACAAATAACAACAATCTCACAAACATATATTGACAAGCCAATATATAGTGGATGAGTAATGAGTGGCAGCTGTTGCTGATGACAATTAACGGAGACGCCCACAAGCTAATCAGTGCAGACGCGAAACACACAGATTTCACAACAAAGTGCAAACATCCCGAGATCACGGTTTACCAACCGTGACAAGATGTTAAGTATATTTCAAATGAATGCAAGTTAGATTAGCGCCTGTATCTACCATAAACAGAATTTGTTTTCCCTCTATTTTAATCTGCGTAATAGGCTCTTGATCAGCTTTTGTTGATAAAATTGGAAGCTGACTCTCCCCTTTAGGATTCTCTGGGCACCCCTAATAGCCTGGATTGGGACCTCCCCAAGGGTTTACTGGGCCCTGCACTGGACTCTGGTTGGGCTGTTGCCAGCTCACCTCCCTTCCGCCATGAGGTTGCTGTGGCCATAGGCGAGTTGGACAGTCAGCTTTTACTGTGCCCGGGCTGTCCACGGGCCCAGCACAAACCTGGAGGCCTGCCTCTGCCTCTTTGGCCTTGCTGTATGGGGTTTTTTCTCCATCCCATTGGTCCTGGCTGTTGAGTATTAACATTTATTATGGGCACAGAGTTCAAGTGTTCATTTGGAGGGACTGCTGTAAGTGGGCTTGACTGAAGAGTAGGTTGTGGAGCAATTACTGGAGGCATTATAGTCATTTGTTCTGCTGCTGCATTTGTTACTGAAGCGTGAATATTTTTCTTATTTTTCTTTGTGAGTTCTTCAAGCTGTAATTGAGTTAGTTTACGTTGTAACTCTTTCTCTTGACTTTTAAGTTTTTAAGTTAATTTTTTCTGTGTTGTTCCACTGCATGAGACACATGGTCACCAAACTCTTTGTGTTTTAGAAGTTAAACCGACAACATCCTCCAGCTTGCTTTTTACCGCTGACGGCATAGCATCAATCACAGCTTGTCTAAACAAGGTTGCCATTAATGGGTCTCCCTCGGGATCACCCTCAGATTCTTGTTTCCACCTTTTCAGCTGTTTCTGAACATATGTGGTTGGATTTTCTGTGTCCCCCACCTCTTCTCCCTTCATTGATTTAGGATTCAGTCTGATCGGATACTCCGCACGCAATGCCTGCCATACTGCTGGGCGGAATGCATCAAAAACAATCCCATCCATATTGTGAGAGTTCACTGCTCTGTTTAGAGTCGTTGTAAGAAGAATTTCATCCATCTTTGTCCCTCCAATAATTTTAGCCAGCAGAGCTTTAACATCTCCCACTGACAATAGCTTTCCAATTGTTTCCTCCTCAAACATCCTAATGAATTTACCCGCCCCCTCATGAATATCAGGAAGGCGAGTGACAAGCCCCTCGAGGTCCTGTGAAGCCCAGGGGACATACTGTCCCTGCTCACCCTTGATTAAAATTGGGAGCTGTGCGGCCAGTGGTCTAAGTGTCCCTTTTTCTCTGCCTTGTTCCCATTTACCATTATTAAATAACTCCTCTGCCTGATTCTCATCCAATTCTCATCACACTTCTGTGTGGCCGGACACTGGCCATCATGGAAACAGCTTTTAGTACACAGTGGAATCATCTCCGGTATTGGACATTGACCCGGCTTCACTGTGTGGACACAGATAGTCAGTTTTAGTTTGTGTATATAGACAGTATGCCACTTCAGTATACAACACAAAACACTCAAAGCATGAATAGCAGGTTTTACCTACAGAGTGAATTATATTCTATCGGGGTCCGGTGCTCAGGCGGCGGGCTGGTCGGTCACTCACTTTCTGGAGAGATAAGAGACACAACATTAGCTGGCGATCTTCTGGAGAGCTTTCTCACCCCTGTCTTCTCGGGTGCAGCTTTTGTAGTCCTCGTCTGAGCATCTTCAGCTGGGACTGATCAGCCCGCGGTGATTGTGTGCAGGTGAATTTCCTCTGTTGTCAGGGCGACGCTGATAGGTGCCCGGGACACGGCTCACACTCCCACCCCCCCCCCCCCAAGCGTCGTCCTGGTCCCTCGGGCGAGTGGGGAAGTGGGGGCTGGGGGGGAATTACACCTGACAGACCTGCGAAAGCTGTCCACAAGCGGGAGAGTCCATCCGCATTGGTGTTGGCGGTTCCAGCTCGATGTCGCATGTCGAAGTGGAAGTCCTGGAGTGCTAGGAACCACCGTGTCACCCGGGCATTGGTATCTTTAGCACGGGCCATCCATTGCAAAGGGGCGTGATCGGTGATCAGGGGGAATTTCCGTCCCAGGAGATAATACTTCAGCTCCAGGACTGCCCACTTGACGGCCAGCGCTGTCGCTAGGGAGGAGACGTTGGGTATGAAACACCTATAGTACCCCGCCAATCCCAAAAAGGCCCGTACCTGTATCTTGGAAGTGGGCCTCGGGGCCGCGAGGATGGCTGCCACTTTCCCCTTCTGCAGACCCCCTTCGAGAAGCACCCTCCGGAGCCGCTCCAGGTGGTCCTCCCAGGTCTCAGAGTGGATGACGACATCGTTGATGTAGGCTGCTGCCTAAGCCTGATGGGGTCTCAGCACGATGTCCATCATCTGTTGGAAGGTGGCTGGAGCCCCGTGAAGCCCGAAGTGGAAAACCCGGTACTGCCAGTGGCCACTGGGGGTGGAGAAGGCGGTCTTGGCTTTGGTGGGTTCTGTTAACGGTACCTTTGGTGAGGTCGAGCGTGGAAATGAACCGGGCTCTCCCCAGCCGCTCCAGCAGCTCGCGACACGGGGCATCGGGTATCCATCAAACTCTGAGACTTCGTTAAGGTGGCAGAAGTCATTACAGAACCGGAGGGTGCCGTTCGGCTTTGGGACCATGACTATGGGATTGGACCACGGACTGCGGGAAGGCTCGATGATCCCCAACTTCAGCATCTCCTGAACCTCCCTTTCGACTGCGTGTCGCCGGGCCTCCGGGATTCGGTAGGGCCCCTGCCGCATGGTGGTCCCTGGTGGTATGCGCACATCATGCTGAAGTACGTGGGTCCGCCTGGGACGTGGGGAGAACACATCAGAGAATTGACCGACCAGATGTTGGAGCTCCATCCTCTGGGCGGCCGACAGTTGGGGGCTGATGTCAACAACCACGGGAGAGGTGGCGGCGAGTGCGGCGACCCGAGTCCTTGTTCCCTCCCAGTGCTTCAGGAGATTAATGTGGTATAGTTGACTTTCCTTCCTTCGTCCAGGTTGGCGTACTCTGTAGGTCACGGGCCCCACTTTCTCCATGACGATATACGGGCCTTGCCATTTAGTGAGGAATTTACATGCTGCCGTGGGGACGAGGATCAACACGTAGTCACCTGGCTGGAACTCACGTGGTTGGGCCGCCCGGTCGTATCGTCGACGTTGTGCTTCCTGGGCTGCTGTCAGGTGTTCCCGGACGAGGGGCATGACGTGGTCGATCCTTTCCCTCATCTCCCTCACGTGCTTGATCGTGGTCCGATGGGTGGTCGGCTGCTGCTCCCAGGCCTCTTTGGCGACATCGAGCAGGCCACGGGGCTGCCGCCCAAACAGCAGTTCGAAAGGTGTGAATCCCGTGGAGGCCTGGGGGACTTCCTGGATGCCGAAGAGGACGTACGGCAGCATTTGGTCCCAATCCCGTCAGTTGTCCGCAGCCACGCGACAGAGCATCCGCTTCAACGTCTGGTTGAACCTTTCGACCAGATCATCGATCTGAGGGTGGTTGACGGTGGTACGAAGCTGCTTCACCTTAAGGAGGCTGCAGAGGTCAGCCATCATCCGGGACATGAAGGGGGTGCCCTGGTTGGTCAATATCTCTCAGGGGATGCCGACCCGGCTACACAGCAGGAAGACTAGACTTTTAGACTTTATACTTTATTTGTCCCCATAGGGCAATTGGTTTTGCAGCAAGATAAACACAGAACAGTCACAGATGCACAAATACAAGACAAAAACACATAAGAAATATTTAATGTAACTGGCCCTTGTTAAAGTAAAATCTGACAATTTCATAATATAGCAACAATTCCATAACCAACCCCATCACAGCAACAACATAATCAAAAACAAGCAATACTATACATATTATAATAATAATAATAACCCCATAACTATTTAATAGTTATAGTCTGTCTACTCCTCCGGGCTGAATTCATAAACAAGATGGCTCTCGGGACGCTTATGCTTATATCTGTTATTCTTCACTGGAGGTAAACTGTACCGAGACCCGGAAGGCAATATCCGGAACTCAGAGTGAAGGGGGGGGGGAGCTATCAGAGATAACTGCGTTGGCCTTCCTAACTACCTGTCTATCATACAGGACAGAAAGGCTACTCTGCTGGACACCTATAATTTTACTACTGACCTTCACTATATTGGAAAGGGCAGTTTTGGCCTTGACAGTGAGACTACCATACCAGCAAATTAATGAGAATGTTAGAACAGACTCAATGTATGATTTATAAAAAAGGGTCATGAGAGTCTTGTCAACACGAAATTTTGACAGTTTGCGAAGACAAAACAGTCTTTGTTGGCCTCTTTTGCAAAGCATTTCAGTGTTGGAGATAAAAGTTATCTTCCCATTTATAATAGTGGTCTGTGGAGTTGATGACTTTCGCCTAAAATCAATCTGCATATCCTTTGTCTTTTCAACATTTAGTTGAAGGAATGCCCTATCACACCAAAGTTCAAAATCATCCACAACTGGACCATGGTCACTTCATTAGAGAGGAGACTGACAATAGCAGAGTCATCAGCAAATTTTAAAATATGTCTATTTTCATGCTGACTGCGGCAATCATCAGAATAAAGAATATAAAGGAGAGGTGAGAGGACACATCCCTGAGGAGACCCAGTGGATGATGACATCTCCTCAGACAAGCAACTATTTACCCTCACTCTCTGAGTTCTGTCGGTTAAAAAATCAAGAATCCATCCCACAATATTAAAATCGAGGTCAAAGTTCTTTAAGAGCTTATCAACTAAAATCAACAAATAAAATCCTAGGCCAAATGCATTGAAGTAAATGGCAGGTGGGATTTTTTTAGAAAGGTCCTAGGGGCTCGAAATTTGGAACGGTGGCTCCCGAGGGCCCCTAGAACGTGCAGTCAAAAGCGCGAGGACCTAGCGCGATGCACTTTTTTTCCTTGGGTCCTACGGCTACGTGTTCCGGGGCCCCTGGTTGAGGGGCCCATGAGATGCCAGGATCTCAAATCTGGGGGCCCCATGACCAATCGTCTCCGAACTGTGGACGTCCCACCTCCCATTGAAATGCGTACCGGTTTGGTGGACTTGGGGTCACTTCTGTAACCGTTTGACCCCTAAAGAAGGTCGTAGGGCCACCAGACTTCTGTGCCGGTCGAGGGGGTCCCCATGAGACACATATCCAAAATTCGGCCCGATCGGACCCTTGCGAACCCGCTAGGCTGAACCCATTCAAGTAAATGGCAGGTGGGACTTCTATAGAAAAGACCCAGGGGTCCGAAACCCGGATTGGTGGGTCCAGGGGGCCGCCCCGATTAAGCTGCCGAAAGCGCGGGGCCCCGGGTCCCTCGCGCAACGTGTCCACAAATCCGCTAGGCCGGACAGGTGGGAATTTTTTTGAAACGTCGCAGGGGTCCCAAACTTCACAGCGGGGTCCGTGGGGCCCCCCCAGCGACCCCACAGAGACTGCGGGCCGATCGGAGCGACTTGCGTCGGCGACCCCAAAAACGGTCACAGGTGGCGCCGGTGAGCGCCCGTGGGGCGGGGGCTCCCGCCCCCCACCTCTGGGACCCTTTTGGGAACGTTCACCTCCTTTGGGCCGTGCGATATGACGGGATGAGCTGGACACAGTTATGGTCGGCCCTGCCCAGTGGGGGGAGCGGGAGAGCTTTATATGCGTCCTTGATAGAACCGTAACACAAGTCCAGTGACTTCTTTTGTCTGGTCGGGCACGTAACATATTGGTGAAAGTCTCTCAGACATTTCTTCAGCGAACAATGGTTAAAATCACCAAAAACGAAGACAGGTGCTTCGGGCGATATTCCTTGCAGTTTTTGTGTTACTTGCAGTATCAACTGCGCTGCTTTATCCGCATTTGCTCTTGGATGAATATACACAACTGTCACAAATATTTGGGGAAACTCCCGCGGCAAGTATGTGGGGCGCAGGGACACTGACAGAAGTTCAACATCCTTAGTGCATAAACTTTCTCTAACAAGGACATTTTTACAATATCTTTGATTCACGTATAGGCAAACCCCCCCCCACCTCGCGACCTTCCAGTAACACTCGGATCTCGGTCCAGGCGGACAGGTGCCCCAAAACCATCAATGACCAGCTCCGAGTTCAAATCACTTTCTGAAAGCCATGTCTCTGTGATCGCCAGTAAACACGCGTCTCTGAATTCATGCTGGAAGCGTACATTGGCTTGCAGCTCATCAGTTTTATTTCGAAGTGACTGGGCATTTGATACAATGATAGAAGGCAGGGGGAACTGGGAAAGAGATTGTTTTCTCAGTCTATGAAGTACGCCACCTCGCTTACCTTGTTTCCTGGTCTTGCGGGGTGGCTCATCTGTAAATTCCCCCTTTCCTCTCGATTTATCGGCAAAACAGCTTAGGTTAGGGAAGATTAAATCCAAGGGAGGGTTATTGACTTGGAAGTTACTCCATTTTAGGAGAAAGTCTCTACTGTATCGGATGTGCGTAGGGTTGGGCAACTCATTCAGTGTCTCCACGAGGTGTAACACCGTCCACAACAAAAACAAAGCAGTCCACTCCATACTACTTGAAAATAAATGAAATAAACTGATATATAAACAAGAAATAAATGAAATAAATTAATATAAACAAACGATGAAAAAAACGTAACGTAAACATTAAACATTAACAAAACATTAATCCTGTGCCTCACTGCTGGTCGCTGCATGAGCATGCCCCCTCCAAGCTCAGGAAGAGCTCCTGGGCGATGGCCTTGGAGGTAGCCTTGCGCAATGGAATGGCTTCGGGGTACCGGGTCGCATAGTCCATGATGACCAATATATGTTCGTGCCCCTGGGCGGACTTTGGCAGCGGCCCTACTAGATCCATTCCTATTTGCTCAAATGGCACCTCGATGATGGGCAGAGGAATTAGCAGAGCTGGGGGAGGAGTATGTAGCGACGTCCGTTGGCAGTCTGGACAAGCCTGACAGAACCGTTTGATCTCCGCCTCCATGCCGGGCCAGTGGAACAGTGTTAATTTCGTTGACTAAATATTTTCGTCATTATTTTCGTCACAAATATATTTTTGCGGACGAAAACGAAACGAAAACTAAAAAAGAAGGCACTGATGGAGACTAAAACTATGACTAAATTGATTGACATGACACGAATAAAGGACGAGACGAAAATAGACTGTGACGAAAATCAAATCAGCAGATGGGAGAGATGCGAGGAATGAGCAAAAGAACCGGCAAAACGGAACAGGCGAGACTGCATGAGAGAAGAGAACCAATCTGAGCCTGACTTATTGAGACGTGAAGCAAAGGTTTTCAGTTTTTAAATGAGCTCCCGGGAAGTCGGCATTCGAAGAGGTGATGTCTAAAAGAGCGACAAAATGTCCACAGCTCACTTCACATGTGACGACGAACAAAACAAAACAAAGTGTAAAGCACGCGGAGCGCTCATTCGTGGCAAGAACACAACCAATTTGAAAAGACATTTACAGACGAGCCACCTGGACATTTTCTCAAATGTAATTTCACAACGATGTTCTTTTGTTTATTGAGCTAAGCAAAATGGGAAGACTGTAGTGCATAGATGTTGTAGCATTAAATATTACAAACTGAAAAGTACTGTAAAATAGCCCCTTCTTCAAGTTAGATGAGAGCACAATACTAATACGCAATATTATGATACATACATTTGATTAATACTAATGTTTAGTATATTTTATAATGTTCTACTTGTTGACAATATCACAAATATTTCTATATTAGTCATGTGAAACGTGAATGTTCACATCCTATATCATTATACGTACTAATATAGAAATATTGTAGTATTTAAAACATACAATATTGCTAGACAAATGAATACCTTATAAAATCTTGTTACTTTTTTTATCCACCCAACTTATTAAATATTTACTTTAAATGTATGCACTTATTGTTCAGCTCAGCTGTAAGATTTAAGGTCCTGGACCTAACTTTATTTTTCTTTTATTGATGGTCAGTTGGCAGCTAGTTATTGTTTACATTATCATGACAGTGTTTGTTGCTGCATAAAAGCTTTTGAATCGAAATAAAGACACAGTTGTGTTGAAATAAATTTGTGTTTTATATATTTTGGTTAAGTTTGTTTCCTATACCAGCTGTAAAAAATTGTCTAGTAAATCTGTTATTGATTTTAGTCTTATTTTAGTCGACTAAAATACCAAGCAATTTTAGTCGACTAAAATACCAAGCAATTTTAGTCGACTAAAATAAGACTAAAATTAAAACAAATCAGATGACTAAAACTTGACTAAAACTAAAAAGAATTATAGTCAAAAGACTAAGACTAAAACTAAATTAAAATTTCATGTCAAAATTAACACTGCAGTGGAATCTGTCTTGGATCCATTGGGTAGCATTCTGCACCCCCAGGTGGCCAGCCATCAGATGGGAATGGGCGAGCTCAATGACCATCTGTGTCCTTGTGTGTGGGTCTACCAGCAGTTTCACCTCCTCCCCTCTCCCCTGTGCGACATAGTACAGCAGGCCATTCTGGACCACGAAGTGTGGAGTCGGGTGTGGTGGTGGTTGGACCTCTTTTCCCTCAACCACCCTTACTTGCTTCCAGCAGTATTTTAGCCGATCATCCCCGAGCTGCTCCTCCACAAATTTCCCCCCGCCCCTAACCTGTTGGAAGACATCATAAAAAAGGTTAGAACTTTGGGGTTGGGGGGGGGACTCACCATCTCGGGCACTGTCCGAGGCTAGGAGGGCAGGGCATCGTCGGGGAGCTCGGTGGAGGTCCTTCTTCTTTGGGCGATTCCCAGCCGAGCTGACAGGCTGGGTGACTCGGCTGAGTAGCTGATCCAAGCCTGGCCAGTCTCTCCCCAGCAGCATGGGTACCGGCAAGTCCTTGACCACGCCCACTTCCAGGGGCCCTGTGCCGGTCTTCGTGGAGATGGTCACCACTCGGGAAGGTACACTCTGGGTGTCACCGTGGACGCATGTGATGGATATGCGGGCTTTGGTTCCCACCCGTGGGGGAAATATAGAGGACTGGACCAGGCTTACGGCGCTTCCGGAGTCTAGCAGAGCTGTAAACGGATGACCGTTGATGAAAACCTCGGTCTGGGGTGCGCCTCGCGGTGGTTCCAGATGACGGCACAGCCTGCCAGCCAGGGGCGATTGGGTGAGGGCGGTAGCTCAGTTGGCATTGGCTCATCCTGTACGCCGGGAACCGCCGACCTGCTGACTGTGCGCTGGGTGCCCTCTGGCATGCGTCGTTCCTGGTACACCCTCCAGGGGAACGGTGGTGCTCGCTCCCCAGCCTCTCGCTTCTGCTAGCTCGACTGCCTCGACGAGATCTCCTACGGTCTGCGGATTCCTCATTCCGGCTGCCTGCCGAAGGGGTCGTGGCAGGGCATACAGGTACCGGTCCATGACGACGCGTTCGGCCACTTGGGCAGCGCTGGGGTTCCTGGTGAGCAACCAGTGGTGGGCGAGGCAGTTGAGTTCGGCGGCTTGGGCACGGGCTGGCAACCGGCTGTTGTATTCCCATGTTTGGAACAATTGGGCCGCAGCGATGGGAGACAGCCCTACACGGGCCAGGATTTCCTTCCGTAGTTCGTCGTACGATTCTCTTTGGCTCACTGGCATGGAGAAATAGGCTTGCTGGGGTTCCCCTGTCAGCAACGGGCAATTTCTTTTTTGTAGAATAAAAATAGATGTCTATTAGAAGTCTTTAAGATGTTTATGATTTAGAACGTATGTAAAACTGACAATTGAAAGACATCTGTCAGATGTTTTTTGAAAGCAGATGCTTTCCAGATCAAGAGATCTTTAACAGACATCTTGCAGACGTACATGTGCTATAATTTCTGTAAACATTTAGATTTTACAGTATTTTAGCCTATTTTTAGCCTCTCAAATCACAATTTATTTATCTATGCAGAATTTTTTTTAAATATTGTGAAGTTGTTTGCTTAATAATCATTGTGTTCTGTTTCTGCATGTTTTTGCCAAGATCTTTTATTTTGGTCTTGCGTCCTCCGAGAAGGAGTAACTTGTATTGTAAAAGGATGTGCGGGAAGAGAGGGAGAGCAGAGTGTGGCGGGCATGGAGACGAGTGTTGCTCTCCTCCAGTTCATGGACGTTGCTCAATAAAAAGTCACTAGCCGTCAATATTTCCAAGTCCATCAACTTTATTCATATCAACCCACGGGCAGCTAAACACCACGCCTTACATATTTATTGGTGGCAGCGGTGGTTGTATTTCTTGCTGTTGGACTGTTATGGTGACAAAGACTAAAATGTATGATAATCACAGCCCTTTATTCATATATGCTGGATCATTTGTATTAGTGGATTCATTTTAGACTGAAACGCGTTTTGCTTTAAAGGGGGGGTGAAATGCTCGTTTTCACTAAATATCCTGTTAATCTTGAGTACATATAGAGTAGTACTGCATCCTTCATAAATCCAAAAAGAATTTAGTTTTATTATATTCATAAGAGAAAGATAGTCTGTACCGATTTTTCCCGGAAAAACACGACCGACTGGAGGCGTGACGTGTGGGCGGGGCTAAAGAATCACGAGCGCGAATAGGCTTTTGCGTTGAGAGAATGTGGAAGCTGTGACATTACCGTGAGGGAAAACCCATCATCCAAAACAAACCATGGCTTATACAGTCAGATTCAGCCGTTTATTTATGATCCAGAATCAGATCCCGAGGCTGAAACTGAACGAAAGCAGCAGCAGCAACAACTCGCTCCGAGCGGGGCTCGAACCCGGGTCTCCGGCATGGGAGGGGACGCACTAACAAGGAGGCAGAGATATTTGAAACAGTTTTACTCACCGTCTACGGTTCCATCACACGATCGTGACCCTTTTTCCTTGGGATTGCATCATCCTTAAGAAATAAACGATACGCAAATCCGTCGTCAAACTGTGCCTTGTGAACAAGCATCTTCGAAATACAGGGAACAAACAAAAACACTTGCACAACTCCGTTGATGCTCCGTAAAAATAAACTCCATCCACTGGTCCCTTAATGCTGTTTTTTTTTTTTTTTTTTGGTAATCTGTGCAGGGTTGTCTTGCCCTGGCAACCAAAAACACACTTCTTTTGTGACTTTTCGCGACGCTCTCGCTCTGATCAGTGAATCGCTCTGATCAGCGAAATGTCTGTGCTGCTCAGCCTCGCTATACGGGAGCGCCCACTCTTCTGGCAGAAGTGCCTTAGCACCCATATAAGGAAATTCCGCTCCATCTAACGTCACACAGAGCCATACGCGAAAAAAACTTGCCGAAACTTGTGACAAACCAGAAGGAGTATTTTGGGAACAAAAATACTCCTTCAAATGTACAACTTAATTTTTGAAACTTTGTCCATGTTTAGCATGGGAATCCAACTCTTTAACACTGTAAAAAACTCAGTATGCATGAAATAGCATTTCACCCCCCCTTTAAGTATCATTTCGATTACATGGATTGTATTCTGACGGTCTATTTATAACTTCAGAGCAGTTTTGTTGTTTTCACCATCGTGTGAGTTTTCATTTCATGTTCATTTATATGTTTCTTAAATTTTTTTTCATGTCGGAGAAAGAAGGGGAAAAATAAGTAAAAACAGAGTATGCAACGGGAGTATTAGAAGTTGGCTTATTGCCAGGATTTAATAGCGCTCACTTTTTTTTTTACACGTGTGCACTATGCTCCCTCCTGTGGCGCCCTTTGGTCACAGCACATAGCCTCAGAACCAAAGCAGACAGTATTGCAAATAAGACAAAAATTGTGTTCATCGACCTTCACTACATTAAGTCTAACCTGCAAACCATCTTTATCTTTAAAATACTTTGAATTAATACAACACTGCATTGACTTCACTCTTTTCAAACATGGCAGAGGACAATGTAACAAACCCGCGAGTGCACTTCAGAGCTGTTTTACCTCCAGACTTCACTGGAGATGGCAACAAAAGCTTTTTTCAATGGGCTTGTCGAAACCTCAGGTATGGACAAACCTCAGCTTGCCAAAGTACTTCCTTCAGATTGGCAGGTGCTGCATTCAGTTACTGGGATAGTTTGTCAGATGATATAAAAGCTAATTACGACACCACTTGTAGCAAATTAGCTGCAGTTTTCAATCAAAAACAGCTATTAAGAAACTTTCAAACTAACTTGAATGCCAGACCGTGTCTGAGTAATGAGCCATTGGAAATCTATGCTGCCGAATTGACCCGCCTTGTTCACCAAGATTTTCCAGACTATGGAGAATCAGCCATCAAAGGTGAAATTTTGTGACGTTTTATAGCTGGACTTGAACCTGCATTGCAAACTAAGTTGTATGAGTTTGGTGTTACTACACTTGAAGATGCGATTAAAGTAGCTGGTCGGTGTGAGAGAGCACGTTCTGCAGAGTCTTTTCCTTAACCGGGGCCTGCTGCACCTCAACCTGCCATGGTACACAGCCTCACGACAGAGTCCACCAATATGCTTGCTGCGCAGCTCAATGACCTCCATCTGAAAGTAGACAAACTTCAGTCTGTTGTTACTATGCTGACGCAGCCAAAGCCTCATTATACCAGTTCCATTTCATCTCCAGAACATCACTTTGTCTATCGTCGATGATCACCCTCACTAGACAGAGCTGAAGACAATCATTATTTGTGATCTTCTCGCTATCAACATTTCACTGCATCTGATGAGCCCTACTTCAGAGGTAGATCTCTTGTACGTTCCAGTGACAGCCATCACAGACCAAAAGGAAGCCCCAGGCCAAGTTATCATCCGCAGCAAGGCTATGAAAGATCCTTACACTATGACTGTCGAGATATTCGCTTTTGCCCTCAGTGGGGGTTTGCTGCATATGATGACTCACTGACTGCTCAGCCCAACTATAGGCGTCAATCAAACGACGACAGCAGTCCAGGCAGGAACCGAGATCGACAGAGGGGTGAGTAGTATTACAGACATCGCTCTCCAAGTCTAGAACGACCACATTCATGCCATGTACGCTTCACCGAAACAGCAGCGTTCAGGAAACGAATGGTAGCTGGAGATGAGGGCCAATCTTCAGTTCAACTGTCAGCGGCCCATAGCGACAACACAGTGACATCTTCAGACTCTGCAATCTGGACACCGTACATAAAAGGACTCATTGAGGACCAAGAAGTCAGTGTTTTTCTTGACACTGGTGCTGGTTTGTCACTCATTAGTGAGGCCTTACGTCAACGCATCCCTGCACTGAAACACCGCCCCTTACTGAAAAGTTTCCAGGTGGCACACACACTGACAGGACAACAATTAGACATTTTAGGCTCATTACCTGTCACATTACATCTTGGGTCATACACATTTAGTATGAACATGTATGTTGTAAGAGACTCCAGACAGGATGCCCTTCTTGGGTGGGACTTTTTCAAAACACATGGTGCCTCAATTGACACAGCCTCTGGTACTTTTATGTTCAATAATGAGAAAATTTCCCTTCTCAGTTCCTCACATGCATTGCCTTTTTGCTGTAATGTGTTCTTGCTCTCACAGGTCTCAGCCCCCCCCCCTTGACAGAGTTTGTTGTTCCTGCTTCAGTTGCATGCAACTCAGAAACAAAAATTCAGCTTCATGGTTTTCATGGTAATCTAGAACCAAATGTGACATTTGACATAGACTTGGCTGTTGCTCGTAGCTTCTCTAATGTTGAAAATGGGCTCACTGTAGTTCATTTACTTAATCCTACACACCAGGATATTGAGCTGCCCAAACAGACCCATTTAGGTCAATTCTACACTGAGCGTAATGTGCCTTTTGATTTGTATAGGCCTATGGATAGTATTTTGGCTCAGGTTAGCCTGCAGAGCCTTTCATGCCAAATACCTGATGTTCACATAGGTACTGACACTCTTACTCCAAGTGAGGTAGAAGTAGTTAACTCCCTCCTACAAGAGAACTGTGATGTCTTTAGCACTACCTCTGCGGATCTAGGTAGAACTGATTTGATTAAAGGGGGGGTGAAATGCTCGTTTTTACTCAATATCCTGTTAATCTTGAGTACCTATAGAGTAGTACTAGATCCTTCATAACTCCAAAAAGTCTTTAGTTTTATTATATTCATAAGAGAAACATAGTCTGTACCGATTTTTCCCGGAAAAACACGAGCGCCTGGAGGCGTGACGTGTGGGCGGAGCTAAAGAATCACGAGCGTGAGTAGGCTTTTGCGTTGAGAGTGTTTGGAAGCTGTGACATTACCGTGAGGGAAAAAACATCATCCAAAAAAAAAACAACATGGCTAACAGTCAGATTCAGCGTATATTTATGATCCAGAATCAGATCCAGAGGCTGAAATTTAACAAGAGCAGCATCAGCAACGACGTCTCTATGTGGTATGTATTGAAACTGTATATATTTGCTTAGCGGTTTTGGAAAATGACTAAGTTCCACTTTATGTCATCTTTTTTTTTTTTTTTTAAGCTGTACATGTGGAAAGTGCAGTTTGATGACAACATCGCATGTTGTTTACTTGATGTGCTTACGTGCCGATAGCTAAGTTTACAACAAAGAGATATTTGAAGCAGTTTTACTCACTGCTTTACTCACCATATAAGGAGATTCCGCTCCATCTAACGTCACACTCGAAAAAAACTTTCTGAAACTTGTGACAAACCGGAAGAGGTATTTTTGGAACAAAAATACTCCTTCAAACTTACAGCTTAATTTTTGAAACTTTATCCATGTTTAGCATGGGAATCCAACTCTTTAACAGTGTAAAAACTCAGTATGCATGAAATAGCATTTCACCCCCCCCCCCCCCCCCCCCCCCCCCCTTTAAGCATAGCATACAGACATCCTCTACACCCCCTGTACATCAGAGAGCATACTGTACATCTCCTGTACTACGAAAGGAAATCGACAACCAAGTACAGAAACTTCTTGATGCTGACTTAATTGAGCCAAGTCATAGTCCATGGGCTTTCCCGGTGATACTTGTCCATAAGAAAGATGGCTCTTATAGATTTTGTATTGATTATATGCATTGATTCAAAGATACACACCCACTTCCACATGTGGATGACAGTTTAGACGCCCTTTCTGGAGCCACCTTGTTTAGCACTCTAGATTTGTCCAGTGTCTACTGGCAAATTCAAATGGATGATTCTAGTAAGGAGAAAACTTACCTACAGGTAAAAACCTTTACTACAGGTGATTCCCTCTATCAATTTAAGGTCATGCCAATGGGTCTCACTAATGCCCCTCCAACATTTCAGAGATTGATGGAGCTTGTTCTCCGTGGCCTCCACTGGTCCAAGACTTTAGTATATCTTGACGACATAATAGTCTTCAGTAAGACCTTTAAAGACCACATTCATGATCTCTCTGAAGTGTTTGGTAGACTACGGCAAGCTGGCCTCAAACTCCATCCTCAATAGTGTCCGTTTTTCAAGCAGTCTGTACTCTTTCTAGTACATGTTGTTTCGAAGGATGGCATTTAACCAGATTGTAAAGTCACCGAGAAAGTGTTGAACTGGCCTCGTCCAACTACACCTACAGAGGTTAGAGCTTTCATAGGCCTCTGTTCCTACTATCGGCAATTTATCAAAGACTTTGCAGAAATGGCAGCCCCTTTACACAGCCTTACGAAGAAACATGCCAAATTTACATAGAGTGACCAATGTGAGGACACTTTTCAGTATTTTCGCTATGCTTTAGCTTCCCCTCCTATTCTGACCTACCCTGATTTCAGCAAGTCTTTTATCCTGTATACGGATGCATCTCACCATGCCGTTGCTTTAGCTTCCCCTCCTATTCTGACCTACCCTGATTTCAGCAAGTATTTTATCCTGTATACGGATGCATCTCACCATGCCATTGGCTCTGCTCTTGCACAACAACAACAGGGTGTTGAAAAGTTCGTAGCCTATGCAAGTCATGTGCTAAGTGCAACAGAGCGCAACTGGTCCACCTTTGACAGCGAATGGTGGGCTATTGTTTTGTCCATTAGACATTTCTCACACTACTTGCAATGGTGCCCCTTTGTGATTGTTACTGATCATCGCCCCTTGTTAGGTTTAAAGAAAATGCCTATCGATCAAGATCCAACAGGACGTAGGACACGTTGGGCATTGGAGCTTGATGTGTACAATTGGGTCACAAAGCACAGGAATAGTGCAAAGCACACAAATGCAGTATGGACATTCCACTGTAGTTCAACTTGGTCATAAAAAGACACTTGCAGGAGCTACAGAGCATTTCTACTGGCCATACATGACTAGAGATATAGAGAACTACTGCCAACAGTGTGTCCCATGTCAGTTAAGATCTATGCCAATCCCACATCGTGTAGCTCCCCTGCAGACTATTCATGCTAGTCGTCCTTTTGAAAAGGTGGCAGCTGACATTACTGAGCTTCCTGTGTCACCATTAGGCCACAAATATGTTTTTGTTCTCAAGACTACTTCACCAAGTATGTAAATTTGTCTCCTATGAAAGACCAAAAAGCTGTAACAGTTGCACAATGTATCTTTGAACAGTATGACACAGAGCATGGTGTTCCTGAATGTCTTCATACAGATCAAGGTCTTCAGTTTGAGGCAGACATAATCAAGGAGTTGTGTTCAAAGTTAGGCATCACAAAAACCAGAAATTCTTGTTATCATCCTGAAGGAGATGGTTTAATTGAAAGATTTAATCGCACCCTGAAAGATCAGTTGAGGAAATGTCTGTATCAGCAAACAGAGCCATGGGATACCATGTTGAGGGCAATCCAGCTGTCTTATAATACTAATGTGCACAGCAGCACTGGATAAACCCCTTTCTTCCTTGTACATGGATGTGAAGCCAGATTGCCAGTTCATGTGCTTTTCCCTTGTCCTACTGAACCTTCCAGTGTCTCTGCCAGCACCCCAGCAGAGTATGCTACGTCTGTCTACAGGAAATTGCAGTTTTCTTTCAAGTTCCGTCAGGAGAATCAGGAGCATGCTCATGAGCAGCAAAAAACTCATTATGAAAAAAAGGTCAAATACACCTCATACAATGTGGGGGACTTGGTTTGGTTAAATGATCCTGCTCATTCCCATTGTAAACTGGCCCCACGTTAGAAAGGACCCTACATTGTAACACAAAAGGTTCAGCATAATGATGGTTATTCTGTACTGTATGCTATTCAGCCAAAAGGTTTTCCTGTAAAGACACAGCAAGTGGTACATCATAACCATCTGAAACCTTACCTGTCTTCCACCTATCAGCTTGGACAAACAGTCTCAGATACATCATCTTCCATTGCACAGCCTGTTGAAAGGAAAGTAACCACTAGTACTTCTAATTCCTCTACACCTGCTGTCCAGGAGAACTTGCCCTCTTTTATCTTTACTGGTGAGGTCCCCAGTCAGAGTCCAGCTAGGTCTTTGCTTTCGGGACAGTCCCCCGGTAACTTTAATCAAAATACTGGACAGTTTACTGTCACACAGCCTGATGACGTAGACACTGTATCCTCAAAAGTGAACCATCCTACAATGGCTCCGCATGGTGTATTAGGTCGCAGGCCTGTCAAATTGCCCGCAAGGTTTAAAGATTATGTTGTGAAATAAGAGAGAGAGAAAAAAATAGTTTTAGAACCTTTGCTGCAGTTCAAATAAACACTCTGTATTGTGTTAAATGAAAATTTAGCATCAATAATCTGCATATTGTTTTGTCTGGTTTAAATACATTCTTACTTTCTGTATGTTGAAAACGTGGACGTTTCTTTTCCCACAGGGTAACTAATGCGAAGTTGTTTGCTTAATATTCATTGTCTTCTGTTTCTGCATGTTTTTGCAAGGACTTTTATTTTGGTCTTGCCTCCTCCGAGAAGGAGGAACTTGTATTGTAAAAGGAAGTGCAGGAAGAGAGGGAGAGCAGAGTGTGGCGGGCACGGAGACGAGTGTTGCTCTCCTCCAGTTCATGGACGTTGCTCGATAAAAAGTTACTAGCCGTCAATATTTCCAAGTCCATCGTCTTTATTCATATCAACCCATTGGCAACTAAACCCCACGCCTTACAATATCTTGAAAAATGCTTTAATGTCTTTAAAGCTTTGGCCATTTTTTCTTTCTTTTTTTCTTCTCTCTGGCCAAAATCTAGAAAAAAATATGCTGGTTATGACTAAGTGCAATTTAGGCTAAGACTCTCTTTGTTTAGTTTTTTTGCTATGAAAAAATGACACTAAACATATTTACTACTAAAACCGGTTTCAGAACAGTAATAATACAGAGAAACACACGAACAGAGATGATAAAATACAGATTCTGCTCTGAGTGAACCGATATTTATTTCTCTCTTTCGTTTTTAAGCCCTGCCTATAGCATATGGAGCCACGCACATGCAGGGAAAAAAATAGGCTAATTAATATGGCATGGCGTGAACACAGAATTCAGCTCATCCAACCACAATCAAACATACCTGAGCAAACTAATCAAGGCATTCAGATTACTTGAAAGCTAGAGGCAGGTGAGTTTGATCAGGGTTGTTATTGACCTGCTCTCCATGGATCTTTAAAACACCATTTTACTGAGGTAGATATTACAGCACCACTTATTCATTTGATTGTTGTGCGCTTCGCTGTCCGCTTCTCCTGACGCACCAATTCAGCGCATTTTCCAGCAGAGGATGACAGCTCGAGTGTATTTCTCATTGATTGCTGTTTTATTGTGTCTGTTTGGATACTTGAACATAACTCACGCTATTCAAAGACGAACCACAGGTGAGAAGACCTGTTTACTTCATTACACCGCCTGAAGAAATGCAGAAATTAGTGACTCTCCATCTTTAAAAGTTTAAAACACGAGGAAATGGGCACAGAGACGAGTGTTGCAGGAAATGGGCTACAGAGAAGCAGCACTGGACTGTTGCTCAGTGGTCCAAAGTACTTTTTTCGGATGAAAGCAAATTTTGCGGGTCATTCGGAAATCAAGGCTGAAATCAGACTGAGAGCTGATTTCTGCTCAGCGGACGTTTGGCCATGCAGGTCAGGTGACCCATGAGATGAGCGCGCGCGCTGCACCTACTGCTGCTGGTCCGTGAAACACAGGAGGACGGTCACACACAGAGTAGCAACGACAAAAACGCTGGAATCAGTCGATTGAGATGTATGGTAAATCAATGTTTAGTTAGTTCTCTCTGAATGTGTAGGAAAAATGTATCTAGCACTAAGTAGCAGCTTAAAGTCGAACTACACTGCACTGGCTAGCTTAGTAGCCTGCAAACTAAGTTAAGCATTGAAGGTTAGAATACCGCCGGTGCAGCAGCAGTCTATCTGTTCCCCTCGAAATGTCCGTTTCCCTTTACGCAAACATAGTCAAGTCACCTTTATTTATATAGCGCTTTTAACAAAAAGGATTGCGTCAAAGCAACTGAACAAAATTAATTAGGAAAACAGTGTGTCAATAATGCAAAATGACAGTTAAAGGCAGTTCATCTTTGCTTCAGTGATGTCATCATCTCAGTTCAGTTGCCGAGTACGATCAGAACTAGCGTGCACAAGAAGCGAGACTGCATGTACGGCAAGTAAAATGGTTCAAAATACCGTCCTAAATCCTAAACCTGAAAATAGTTTTAAGACGAGGGGGTTTTTTTATTTTATTTTTTTATCAGATTTATTACCGATTTCAGTGTGATGCTTGAGGCTTTGTCTATTTTGTTTTAATACTGTCTTATACTTATTCATTTATGCTCATTTATTTTTATTTTTGTATTATATGCCTTGCTGTTGTTGTATTTATGTATGCACTGAAAGCTTAACTGTGTGGTGTGTATGCAAAACATACACTAGAATAAGTATACAATGAACCATAAAAGTTGTGTATAAATCAGAACCATATGCACACATGACAACTTTAATTCATAGTGACCCCCCCCCCCCCCCCCTTTATTCAATAAACTATAAACCTGGTAAACAGACTCTGTGCCTTGGTCAGAAAGTACGAATGATCTTTGTTGCCCCAAACCTGTGAAATAAATTAATGCAGTACACAACTGCTTCATATTTAGTCAGAATAGCATAGGCTATTTTGTGTAATGGTCAATAAATGTACTCATTTAAATTTTTGGTCCTGGACATGCATTTGTGACTATGAAATTAATCCTAGCTGTTAACATAACATAATCAGTTTATATGTCTCAAAGAAGTGTTGAAAAGGAAAATATTTAGTACAGTAGTAGCCTTTTTAACCATTTATCAATGTCTTGCTTTTTTCCAATTCTAAAATAATAATTGCCTGGCCTCTTTTTGTCCAGCAGCCACTTTTTTCTTCTAAACTTTACATTGTTTTCTGAGGAGATGTGATTAAGTTTGCCATCTATTGAAATAGCTTTATTGTTAAAATCTAAACAAATAACCTGCAATGAGGTTATAAAGGCCTAATTGAAGGAATATACCTATATAAACCAAAATTAGAAAACAGGTCATTGTCCATGTGCTAGTTGCTTTAAGTCAGTTAAGTATAGTTTCTTGACAAGCACTGACTTTTTTTTATTATAAAGTGTTGGTGTATCATTATACTCACTTTACTATGAAAAAATGTGTTAGTGTAGAGAAGTTGCTTACCATTAACTTGGAAATTGGAGGACATATCCAAGTTAAATATTTATGCTCTTTTTTTTAAGACATGGATAAATACCTTGAGTTTTGTAATTTAGAATTTCCTCATATAGGTTTGATCTATATGAACTATATTCCACTGTATCAGTAAGAAGGTAAACAGATTAATCATAGAATATCAGTTAAAATGTATTGTTGCTCTATATTGAAACGTCAGCATTTGGACATCAGCATGGACAGATTACACTAATTTGCAATGGAAAAATTAAACTGCAAAAACTAATAACAGAACATTAACTGGAGTGTGAGAATCATTTTACTATGTTTCAGTGTAGCAAGAGATTTGTCCCTTTTTGCTTTCCTTACATCCAGGTGTGTTTGGTGTATTTGCATGCGGCACAATTTAGGCTACTTTGGGGCAATGTTTGATAAACTATTTGGTTGGGTTTATTACACAGACCTTGCAACCCGAGAGGAAACAAGAATTCCAGAGGGGAACAGAATCAACTGCTGCGCCATGAAATATGAAAAGCTATTTTCTGGACTGAAGACTTAGGGTGTTTTTTTGCAGATGTGTGTGTTCAGTAGAGCTAATGTTATATTTTTGGCCAACCAGTGTGTGAAATATAGTGTGACAGCCTAGATTTAAGTAACTATAACACAAGAACAAGCTTTGACTTATTTATTTGCTCTGTGATTAAAGGGCTGTTTAAAGTCTTTTAGTCTTGAAGATGTCTACAGCTATGTCTAAGTCATGAAATCACAGAAAAGGCGATTAAAGCTGCAAACTGTGCGTGTATAAGCAGCAAACCACGTATCTCAAATGCATGTTCAAATAAAATATAGCCTATTCTGCAATTTGAGGTCACAATATCAGACATAAGTTGATTTGTATTTTTTTATTAGTAATTTAATTTTATAGTACAGTGCACTTATACTATAAAATATGCGAAAATTAAACCATTTAAATGCATAAACAAATTCTACTGTTATGTTGATTTCTGGCCTTTTTCACTTTTTTTTGTTTTTATCATTGCACGCCTCATCCATGATTAATGTTGGAGAACAAGCATTTACAATTTTTGAGAAGCTGAATGAGCAATAAAGTTAAAGTGAGCCCCTTTTTTAAAATACCTGGAGGTGAGGAATAATAAAAAAATTAATTGTACTCAGTTGTGTTTAAGGCACTAAAATAGCCCATTATGCCTACATTATAGTCAAACACATTTTTTATATAAAATAATGAAGATTTCTGTGCCACCCCAGACTGGTTGCTGGCCCTTACTTGGCCACCCCTATAAAAACATCCTGGCTTCGCCACTGCTGAAGTCCAGTGTCAAGTACCCACAGTCAGTGATGGTCTGGGGTGCCACGTCAGCTGCTGGTGTTGGTCCACTGTGTTTTATCAAGGGCAGGGTCAATGCAGCTAGTTATCAGGAGATTTTGGAGCACTTCATGCTTCCATCTGCTGAAAAGCTTTATGGAGATGAAGATTTTGTTTTTCAGCATGACCTGGCACCTGCTCACAGTGCCAAAACCACTGGTAAATGGTTTACCGACCATGGTATTGCTGTGCTCAATTGGCCCGCCAACTCTCCTGACCTGAACCCCATAGAGAATCTGTGGGATATTGTGAAGAGAAAGTTGAGAGACGCAAGACCCAACACTCTGGATGAGCTTAAGGCTGCTATCAAAGCATCCTGGGCCTCCATAACACCTCAGCAGTGCCACAGGCTGATTGCCTCCATGCCACGCCGCATTGAAGCAGTCTGTTCTGCAAAAGGATTCCCGACCAAGTATTGAGTGCATAACTGAACACAATTATTTGAAGGTTGACTTTTTTTTTTCTGTATTAAAAACACTTTTCTTTTATTGGTCAGATGAAATATGCAATTTTTTTTGAGATGGGAATTTTGGGTTTTCATGAGCTGTATGCCAAAATCATCAGTATTAAAACAATAAAAGACCTGAAATATTTCAGTTGGTGTGCAATGAATCTAAAATATATGAAAGTTTTTGTAATGTACTTTTTGTAAAAATGTAATTTTTATCATTACATTATGGAAAATAATGAACTTTATCACAATATGCAAATTTTTTGAGAAGGACCTGTTTGTGTGTGTGTGTATATATATATATATATATATATATATATATTTATTTTTTTGTAGAATAAAAATAGATGTCTATTAGAAGTCTTTAAGATGTTTATGATTTAGAACGTATGTAAAACTGACATCTGAAAGACATCTGCCAGACGTTTGTAGACAGCAGATGCTTTCCAGATCAAGAGATCTTTAACAGACATCTTACAGACGTACATGTGCTATAATGTTTGTAAACATTCAGATTTCACAGCATTTTAGCCTATTTTTAGCCTGTCAGAACACATTTTTTTTTATATATGCAGCAAACATTTTAAATATCTTGAAAAATGCTTTAATGTCTTTAAAGCTTTGGCCATTTTTTTCTTTCTTTTTTCTCTAGTTTAAATCTGGCCAGAATCTAGAAAAAAAATGATGCTGGCTATGACTAAGTGCAATTAAGGCTAAGACTCTCGTTGTGTGTTTTTTTTTCACCCTATGAAAAAATGACGCTAAACATCTTTACTACTAAAACCGGTTTCAGAACAGCAATACTACAGAGAAACGCATCAACAGAGATGATAAAATAGAGATTCTGCTCTGAGTGAACCGATATTTCTTTCTCTCTTTCGTTTTTAAGCCCTGCCTATAGCATATGGAGCCACGCACATGCAGGAAAAATAATAGGCTAATTACAGTATTATGGCATGGTGTGAACGCAGCATTTAGCTCATACAATCCCAATCAAACATACCTGAGCAAACTAATCAAGGCATTCAGATTACTTGAAAGCTAGAGGCAGGTGAGTTTGATCAGGGTTGTAATTGACCTGCTCTCCATGGATCTTTAAAACCCCATTTTACTGAGGTAGTTATTACAGCACCACTTATTTGTTTGATTGTTGTGCGCTTCGCTGTCCGCTTCTCCTGACGCAACAATTCAGCACATTTTCCAGCAGAGATCGTTGTGAGATCGCAGGACGGGAGGATGACAGCTCGAGTGTATTTCTCGTTGATTGCTGTTTTATTGTGTCTGTTTGGATACTTGAACATAACTCACGCTATTCAAAGACGAACCACAGGTGAGAAGACCTGTTGACTTCATTACACTTCCTGAAGAAATGCAGAAATTAGTGACTCCATCTTTAAAAGTTATTAACACCATTTAGGAATGAGTAGTAGGTTTTAAAGGATGGCTTTACAAAAAAGAAAAAGCAGTATAATACTTAGAATATAATTCACTCTGTAGGTAAAACCTGCTATTCATGCTTTGAGTGTTTCATGTTGTATACTTAAATGGCATACTGTCTATATGCACAAACTAAAACTGACTATCTGTGTCTACACAGTGAAGCCGGGTCAATGTCCATTACCAGGGATGATTCCACGGTGTGCTAAAAGCTGTTTCCATGATGGCCAATGTCCGGCCACACAGAAGTGTTGCCCAACCACTGGTGGCTTTGCATGCAGTGAAACAAGCGGCCAGGGACAAGGCCAGGGAAGTGGTCCGGGACAAGGTCAGGGACAAGGACAGGGAAGTGGACAGGGACAAGGCCAGGGTAGGGGACAGGGCCAGGGACAAGGCCAGGGTAGTGGTCAGGGACAAGGACAGGGCCAGGGTAGCGGCCAGGGACAGGGACAAGGTCAGGGACAGGGTAGCGGTCAGGGACAAGGACAGGGTAGCGGTCAGGGACAGGGAAGTGGCCAGGGACAAGGACAGGGCCAGGGACAAGGCCAGGGTAGGGGCCAGGGCCAGGGACAGGGCCAGGGACAAGGCCAGGGTAGGGGACAGGGCCAGGGACAAGGCCAGGGTAGTGGTCAGGGACAAGGACAGGGTAGCGGTCAGGGACAGGGACAGGGAAGTGGACAGGGACAAGGACAGGGTAGCGGTCATGGACAGGGAAGGGGACAGGGCCAAGGACAGGGACAGGGCCAAGGCCAGGGTAGTGGCCAGGGCCAAGGCCAAGGCCAAGGCCAGGGAATCGGCCAGGGAAGTGGTCAGGGACAAGGCCAGGGAAGTAGTCAGGGACAAGGCCAGGGAAGTGGACAGGGACAAGGCCAGGGTAGTGGTCAGGGACAGGGTAGCGGCCAGGGACAGGGTAGCGGTCAGGGACAAGGCCAGGGAAGGGGACAGGGCCAGGGACAAGGCCAGGGACAAGGCCAGGGTAGTGGTCAGGGCCAGGGACAGGGTAGCGGCCAGGGGCAAGGTCAGGGACAGGGAAGTGGACAGGGACAAGGACAGGGTAGCGGTCAGGGACAAGGCCAGGGTAGGGGACAGGGCCAGGGACAAGGCCAGGGTAGTGGTCAGGGACAGGGACAAGGACAGGGCCAGGGTAGTGGCCAGGGACAAGGTCAGGGACAGGGTAGTGGTCAGGGACAGGGCCAGGGTAGCGGTCAGGGACAGGGAAGTGGTCAGGGCCAGGGACAGGGACAAGGCCAGGGAAGTGGTCAGGGGAGTGGTTATGGTCAGGGGAGTGGTTATGGTCAGGGCAGCGGCCATGGTCAGGGGAGTGGTTATGGTCAGGGAAGCGGTCAGGGCAGCGGTTATGGTCAGGGTTGTAATTGACCTGCTCTCCATGGATCTTTAAAACCCCATTTTACTGAGGTAGTTATTACAGCACCACTTATTTGTTTGATTGTTGTGCGCTTCGCTGTCCGCTTCTCCTGACGCAACAATTCAGCACATTTTCCAGCAGAGATCGTTGTGAGATCGCAGGACGGGAGGATGACAGCTCGAGTGTATTTCTCGTTGATTGCTGTTTTATTGTGTCTGTTTGGATACTTGAACATAACTCACGCTATTCAAAGACGAACCACAGGTGAGAAGACCTGTTGACTTCATTACACTTCCTGAAGAAATGCAGAAATTAGTGACTCCATCTTTAAAAGTTATTAACACCATTTAGGAATGAGTAGTAGGTTTTAAAGGATGGCTTTACAAAAAAGAAAAAGCAGTATAATACTTAGAATATAATTCACTCTGTAGGTAAAACCTGCTATTCATGCTTTGAGTGTTTCATGTTGTATACTTAAATGGCATACTGTCTATATGCACAAACTAAAACTGACTATCTGTGTCTACACAGTGAAGCCGGGTCAATGTCCATTACCAGGGATGATTCCACGGTGTGCTAAAAGCTGTTTCCATGATGGCCAATGTCCGGCCACACAGAAGTGTTGCCCAACCACTGGTGGCTTTGCATGCAGTGAAACAAGCGGCCAGGGACAAGGCCAGGGAAGTGGTCCGGGACAAGGTCAGGGACAAGGACAGGGAAGTGGACAGGGACAAGGCCAGGGTAGGGGACAGGGCCAGGGACAAGGCCAGGGTAGTGGTCAGGGACAAGGACAGGGCCAGGGTAGCGGCCAGGGACAGGGACAAGGTCAGGGACAGGGTAGCGGTCAGGGACAAGGACAGGGTAGCGGTCAGGGACAGGGAAGTGGCCAGGGACAAGGACAGGGCCAGGGACAAGGCCAGGGTAGGGGCCAGGGCCAGGGACAGGGCCAGGGACAAGGCCAGGGTAGGGGACAGGGCCAGGGACAAGGCCAGGGTAGTGGTCAGGGACAAGGACAGGGTAGCGGTCAGGGACAGGGACAGGGAAGTGGACAGGGACAAGGACAGGGTAGCGGTCATGGACAGGGAAGGGGACAGGGCCAAGGACAGGGACAGGGCCAAGGCCAGGGTAGTGGCCAGGGCCAAGGCCAAGGCCAAGGCCAGGGAATCGGCCAGGGAAGTGGTCAGGGACAAGGCCAGGGAAGTAGTCAGGGACAAGGCCAGGGAAGTGGACAGGGACAAGGCCAGGGTAGTGGTCAGGGACAGGGTAGCGGCCAGGGACAGGGTAGCGGTCAGGGACAAGGCCAGGGAAGGGGACAGGGCCAGGGACAAGGCCAGGGACAAGGCCAGGGTAGTGGTCAGGGCCAGGGACAGGGTAGCGGCCAGGGGCAAGGTCAGGGACAGGGAAGTGGACAGGGACAAGGACAGGGTAGCGGTCAGGGACAAGGCCAGGGTAGGGGACAGGGCCAGGGACAAGGCCAGGGTAGTGGTCAGGGACAGGGACAAGGACAGGGCCAGGGTAGTGGCCAGGGACAAGGTCAGGGACAGGGTAGCGGTCAGGGACAGGGCCAGGGTAGCGGTCAGGGACAGGGAAGTGGTCAGGGCCAGGGACAGGGACAAGGCCAGGGAAGTGGTCAGGGGAGTGGTTATGGTCAGGGGAGTGGTTATGGTCAGGGCAGCGGCCATGGTCAGGGGAGTGGTTATGGTCAGGGAAGTGGTCAGGGCAGCGGTTATGGTCAGGGAAGTGGTTATGGTCAGGGAAGCGGTCAGGGCAGTGGTTATGGTCAGGGAAGCGGCCAGGGCCAGGGGAGTGGTTATGGTCAGGGAAGTGGTTATGGCCAGGGAAGTGGTCAAGGGAATGGTCAGGCATGTGGCCAAGGAAATGGTCAGCGCCGTGGTGGTTGAATTGTTAATGGGATTTCTGCCTAACACTTACTGGAGATCTCTTCAATTCTATGCTCTATTCATATGGCCATGTTTTCCCGGTTTACTCGAACAGTTTAGAAATTTGTTGGCCCCCCCCCCACCTCAAATAAAAAATGCTTGATTTGAAGAGTTGGTGTTTTTGGTATTATTTGGCTGTTTCCTCACATCGCTAACTGCCTTCTGCCATCTGTGCTTTAAGTTCCTCTCCTTGAGACCTGTTCCTTTAGCCAAGTATTGAATTTCAGCCTGAGCCCTATGGGCCCCAACTTAAGACATCGGGACAGTTTTCACGTCATAGCTCAGACGTGGGTGGGGAATCGGGGTTGTTTTAGTCGTCTTGGATCTATGTTTTAAAATCTCCAATTATGGTGATGAAAAGGATTTGCCTCACTGGTGGAAACGACACCAGACCTATACCGTAACTGTCAAGAGAGGCTCGACTGTGATTGGTGTCCAGCAACAGCAGCGAGTGCTGGAAGAGTTCCACATAAAAGCGCACTCAAAGCTTGCCGCAAAACCCCAGCAAGTTAGAACCATAATATGTTGGGGCCAGGGGAAAAATAATATTTACTGAGTTTCGGTTAGGTTTTGTGAAGGGCTTTTGCTCCACTTGCAACGTATGCCCGTATTGTAAGCGCTCTAAAATAGTGCCTCTACATTAATGTAATTGCTGTTATGAGCAAAAATGATGGTTGTTTCCTCAAGGGAAAAAATGCAAGTGATTGTGCTTCGCGACTCCTAGTCCGGCAAAGTGGCTTTAGCTTTCACTCTCTGCACAAACTATTAAATATGTGCCTAATATAGCACACCTCTATATAGGTTAAATGTTTAAACTAACATTGTGATAATTAAGTATTTTATGTATAGATTTTATTTTGGTTAAGTGGTGATTGCTTTGAGAAGGCTAAGTTGATCAAACATTGGTTAACTCACTGGCCGCTTGGTCGTTAGGCTACTTGAATATACAAACGCTTGAATTTAACAAAAAATTTGCCAAACATAATTCTTAAAGTTCTGGAGCAAACATTGGCTCTGAGGCATCATTTTTGGAAGACTTAAGGCTCTCTCATAACAGTTTCATTGAAGAACATGTATCCTTCTGGAGCTCCCCTGCACGAGACAGACTCTTCTGATGATCCTCTACAGAAAAATTTTACTCTGAAGCACTCATTTGAAGTTCCTCTACCTTATACCTATTTGTCTGGAGTATGTTTTCAAAAGAAACATCCTTCCGAAGGAACTTCTCTGTATGCTGGGTTCAGTGTCATACCGCACACCTTAAAGGCCCCCCGCAGAGAACAAGATAGCCCCCACCCACCAGCAGTAATATCATAGTTATTGTGCACCTGCTGCAGGTCTCTTCCATTTACATAGCTAACTGACTTATCAGTCGTGGATGTGGTGAATAATCGTTGCATTGATGCATTTCACGTAGGTTAATGGCCAACACGTTTCCGTTCAAACAATGTCCTAAGACTCGCTAACTGCCAAAAAAAAACATATATATAAAAATAAATGAATAACTATATGTGCTAAATTTGGAGAAAAATGAAATGTCTATATATTTACATCTGCAAGACGAATTATTTAGAGTGTTTGCTCATCTGCAAGATTGGATGTTTCCTTTTAGATGTCAAATATACAGGTCCTTCTCAAAAAATTAGCATATTGTGATAAAGTTCATTATTTTCCATAACGTAATGATAAAATTTAACTTTCATATATTTTAGATTCATTGCACACCAACTGAAATATTTCAGGTCTTTTATTGTTTTAATACTGATGATTTTGGCATACAGCTCATGAAAACCCAAAATTCCTATCTCAAAAAAAAAATAGCATATCATGAAAATGTTCTCTAAACGAGCTATTAACCTAATCATCTGAATCAACTAACTAACTCTAAACACCTGCAAAAGATTCCTGAGGCTTTTAAAAACTCCCAGCCTGGTTCGTTACTCAAAACCGCAATCATGGGTAAGACTACCGACCTGACTGCTGTCCAGAAGGCCATCATTGACACCCTCAAGCGAGAGGGTAAGACACAGAAAGAAATTTCTGAACGCATAGGCTGTTCCCAGAGTGCTGTATCAAGGCACCTCAGTGGGAAGTCTGTGGGAAGGAAAAAGTGTGGCAAAAAATGCTGCACAATGAGAAGAGGTGACCGGACCCTGAGGAAGATTGTGGAGAAGGACCGATTCCAGACCTTGGGGGACCTGCGGAAGCAGTGGACTGAGTCTGGAGTAGAAACATCCAGATCCACCGTGCACACTTGCTCAATGGTCCAAAGTACTTTTTTTCGGATGAAAGCAAATTTTGCGGGTCATTCGGAAATCAAGGTGCCAGAATCTGGAGGAAGACTGGGGAGAAGGAAATGCCGAAATGCCTGATGTCCAGTGTCAAGTACCCACAGTCAGTGATGGTCTGGGGTGCCACGTCAGCTGCTGGTGTTGGTCCACTGTGTTTTATCAAGGGCAGGGTCGATGCAGCTAGTTATCAGGAGATTTTGGAGCACTTCATGCTTCCATCTGCTGAAAAGCTTTATAGAGAGGAAGATTTCGTTTTTCAGCACGACCTGGCACCTGCTCACAGTGCAAAAACCACTGGTAAATGGTTTACCGACCATGGTATTGCTGTGCTCAATTGGCACGCCAACTCTCCTGACCTGAACCGCATAGAGAATCTGTGGGATATTGTGAAGAGAAAGTTGAGAGACGCAAGACCCAACACTCTGGATGAGCTTAAGGCCGCTATCAAAGCATCCTGGGCCTCCATAACACCTCAGCAATGCCACAGGCTGATTGCCTCCATGCCACGCCGCATTGAAGCAGTCTGTTCTGCAAAAGGATTCCCGACCAAGTATTGAATGCATAACTGAACATAATTATTTGAAGGTTGACTCTTTTTTTTTATTTATTAAAAACACTTTTCTTTTATTGGTCGGATGAAATATGCAAATTTTTTTGAGATGGGAATTTTGGGTTTTAATGAGCTGTATGCCAAAATCATCAGTATTAAAACAATAAAAGACCTGAAATATTTCAGTTGGTGTGCAATGAATCTAAAATATATGAAAGTATAATTTTTATCATTACATTATGGAAAATAATGAACTTTATCACAATATGCAAATTTTTTGAGAAGGACCTGTGTGTGTGTGTATATATATATATATTTTTTTTTTGTAGAATAAAAATAGATGTCTATTAGAAGTCTTTAAGATGTTTATGATTTAGAACATATGTAAAACTGACATCTGAAAGACATCTGTCAGACGTTTGTAGACAGCAGATGCTTTCCAGATCAAGAGATCTTTAACAGACATCTTACAGACGTACATGTGCTATAATGTTTGTAAACATTCAGATTTTACAGTATTTTAGCCTATTTTTAGCCTGTCAAAACACATTTTTTATATATATATATGCAGCAAACATTTTAAATATCTTGAAAAATGCTTTAATGTCTTTAAAGCTTTGGCCATTTTTTTCTTTCTTTTTTCTCTAGTTTAAATCTGGCCAAAATCTAGAAAAAAAAATGATGCTGCTATGACTAAGTGCAATTAAGGCTAAGACTCTCGTTGTGTGTTTTTTTTCACCCCATGAAAAAATGACGCTAAACATCTTTTCTACTAAAACCGGTTTCAGAACAGCAATACTACAGAGAAACGCATCAACAGAGATGATAAAATAGAGATTCTGCTCTGAGTGAACCGATATTTCTTTCTCTCTTTCGTTTTTAAGCCCTGCCTATAGCATATGGAGCCACGCACATGCAGGGAAAAAAATAGGCTAATTACAGTATTATGGCATGGTGTGAACGCAGCATTTAGCTCATACAATCCCAATCAAACATACCTGAGCAAACTAATCAAGGCATTCAGATTACTTGAAAGCTAGAGGCAGGTGAGTTTGATCAGGGTTGTAATTGACCTGCTCTCCATGGATCTTTAAAACCCCATTTTACTGAGGTAGTTATTACAGCACCACTTATTTGTTTGATTGTTGTGCGCTTCGCTGTCCGCTTCTCCTGACGCAACAATTCAGCACATTTTCCAGCAGAGATCGTTGTGAGATCGCAGGACGGGAGGATGACAGCTCGAGTGTATTTCTCGTTGATTGCTGTTTTATTGTGTCTGTTTGGATACTTGAACATAACTCACGCTATTCAAAGACGAACCACAGGTGAGAAGACCTGTTGACTTCATTACACTTCCTGAAGAAATGCAGAAATTAGTGACTCCATCTTTAAAAGTTATTAACACCATTTAGGAATGAGTAGTAGGTTTTAAAGGATGGCTTTACAAAAAAGAAAAAGCAGTATAATACTTAGAATATAATTCACTCTGTAGGTAAAACCTGCTATTCATGCTTTGAGTGTTTCATGTTGTATACTTAAATGGCATACTGTCTATATGCACAAACTAAAACTGACTATCTGTGTCTACACAGTGAAGCCGGGTCAATGTCCAATACCAGGGATGATTCCACGGTGTGCTAAAAGCTGTTTCCATGATGGCCAATGTCCGGCCACACAGAAGTGTTGCCCAACCACTGGTGGCTTTGCATGCAGTGAAACAAGCGGCCAGGGACAAGGCCAGGGAAGTGGTCCGGGACAAGGTCAGGGACAAGGACAGGGAAGTGGACAGGGACAAGGCCAGGGTAGGGGACAGGGCCAGGGACAAGGCCAGGGTAGTGGTCAGGGACAAGGACAGGGCCAGGGTAGCGGCCAGGGACAGGGACAAGGTCAGGGACAGGGTAGCGGTCAGGGACAGGGTAGCGGTCAGGGACAGGGAAGTGGCCAGGGACAAGGACAGGGCCAGGGACAAGGCCAGGGTAGGGGCCAGGGACAGGGCCAGGGACAAGGCCAGGGTAGGGGACAGGGCCAGGGACAAGGCCAGGGTAGTGGTCAGGGACAAGGACAGGGTAGCGGCCAGGGACAGGGACAGGGACAGGGAAGCGGTCATGGACAGGGAAGGGGACAGGGCCAAGGACAGGGACAGGGCCAAGGCCAAGGCCAAGGCCAGGGAAGTGGTCAGGGACAAGGCCAGGGAAGTGGTCAGGGACAGGGTAGCGGCCAGGGACAGGGGCAAGGTCAGGGACAGGGAAGTGGACAGGGACAAGGACAGGGTAGCGGTCAGGGACAAGGCCAGGGAAGGGGACAGGGCCAGGGACAAGGCCAGGGTAGTGGTCAGGGCCAGGGACAGGGTAGCGGCCAGGGGCAAGGTCAGGGACAGGGAAGTGGACAGGGACAAGGACAGGGTAGCGGTCAGGGACAGGGCCAGGGTAGGGGACAGGGCCAGGGACAAGGCCAGGGTAGTGGACAGGGACAGGGACAGGGCCAGGGTAGTGGCCAGGGACAAGGTCAGGGCCAGGGAAGTGGAAAGGGACAGGGCCAGGGTAGCGGTCAGGGACAGGGCCAGGGTAGCGGTCAGGGACAGGGCCAGGGAAGTGGTCAGGGCCAGGGACAGGGACAAGGCCAGGGAAGTGGTCAGGGGAGTGGTTATGGTCAGGGGAGTGGTTATGGTCAGGGCAGCGGCCATGGTCAGGGGAGTGGTTATGGTCAGGGAAGCGGTCAGGGCAGCGGTTATGGTCAGGGAAGTGGTTATGGTCAGGGCAGTGGTTATGGTCAGGGAAGCGGCCAGGGCCAGGGGAGTGGTTATGGTCAGGGAAGTGGTTATGGCCAGGGAAGTGGTCAAGGGAATGGTCAGGCATGTGGCCAAGGAAATGGTCAGCGCCGTGGTGGTTGAATTGTTAATGGGATTTCTGCCTAACACTTACTGGAGATCTCTTAAATTCTATGCTCTATTCATATGGCCATGTTTTCCCTGTTTACTCGAACAGTTTAGAAATTTGTTGGTCCCCCCCACCTCAAATAAAAAATGCTTGATTTGAAGAGTTGGTGTTTTTGGTATTATTTGGCTGTTTCCTCACATCGCTAACTGCCTTCTGCCATCTGTGCTTTAAGTTCCTCTCCTTGAGACCTGTTCCTTTAGCCAAGTATTGAATTTCAGCCTGAGCCCTATGGGCCCCAACTTAAGACATCGGGACAGTTTTCACGTCATAGCTCAGACGTGGGTGGGGAATCGGGGTTGTTTTAGTCGTCTTGGATCTATGTTTTAAAATCTCCAATTATGGTGATGAAAAGGATTTGCCTCACTGGTGGAAACGACACCAGACCTATACCGTAACTGTCAAGAGAGGCTCGACTGTGATTGGTGTCCAGCAACAGCAGCGAGTGCTGGAAGAGTTCCACATAAAAGCGCACTCAAAGCTTGCCGCAAAACCCCAGCAAGTTAGAACCATAATATGTTGGGGCCAGGGGAAAAATAATATTTACTGAGTTTCGGTTAGGTTTTGTGAAGGGCTTTTGCTCCACTTGCAACGTATGCCCGTATTGTAAGCGCTCTAAAATAGTGCCTCTACATTAATGTAATTGCTGTTATGAGCAAAAATGATGGTTGTTTCCTCAAGGGGAAAAAATGCAAGTGATTGTGCTTCGCGACTCCTAGTCCGGCAAAGTGGCTTTAGCTTTCACTCTCTGCACAAACTATTAAATATGTGCTTAATATAGCACACCTCTATATAGGTTAAATGTTTAAACTAACATTGTGATAATTAAGTATTTTATGTATAGATTTTATTTTGGTTAAGTGGTGATTGATTTGAGAAGGCTAAGTTGATCAAACATTGGTTAACTCACTGGCCGCTTGGTCGTTAGGCTACTTGAATATACAAACGCTTGAATTTAACAAAAAATTTGCCAAACATAATTCTTAAAGTTCTGGAGCAAACATTGGCTCTGAGGCATCATTTTTGGAAGACTTAAGGCTCTCTCATAACAGTTTCATTGAAGAACATGTATCCTTCTGGAGCTCCCCTGCACGAGACAGACTCTTCTGATGATCCTCTACAGAAAAACTGTACTCTGAAGCACTCATTTGAAGTTCCTCTACCTTATACCTATTTGTCTGGAGTATGTTTTCAAAAGAAACATCCTTCCGAAGGAACTTCTCTGTATGCTGGGTTCAGTGTCATACCGCACACCTTAAAGGCCCCCCGCAGAGAACAAGATAGCCCCCACCCACCAGCAGTAATATCATAGTTATTGTGCACCTGCTGCAGGTCTCTTCCATTTACATAGCTAACTGACTTATCAGTCGTGGATGTGGTGAATAATCGTTGCATTGATGCATTTCACGTAGGTTAATGGCCAACACGTTTCCGTTCAAACAATGTCCTAAGACTCGCTAACTGCCAAAAAAAAACATATATATAAAAATAAATGAATAACTATATGTGCTAAATTTGGAGAAAAATGAAATGTCTATATATTTACATCTGCAAGACGAATTATTTAGAGTGTTTGCTCATCTGCAAGATATGGAAGCTTTAGCCTAAGTTCTGCCAGGAAGACTCAATCACTTCGTCACTAATTACCTTCATCATTATCCAATCACGTCTTTATACTCCTGTATAAAAGATCGTACTTACACATGTTTGAGTTCGCAGATGCCAACGCGACAACAACCACAGATTCCGACGCGATTGTACTTGCTCAAGCTGTTGTGTTTATTCATCTCCTTGCTGTAATTAAGTTCGTGCCCCGCAAACTATCTAGAGTTTGACGTTCCTCTAAGATGCACACGGGATCGTTGGCTTAGCTCCGTGTCGCGGCGATCATCTGCAGTCGTTTGTGTTGGATGATTTACAAGCTTTTCTCGGCAGAGGATGTGAACATTGGCGGAGTTCCGTGTGCTTCCAGGCCAGGGTTGCCAGGTTCTCAAAACCGCCAGTTACTACTATTTAAAAAAAAAAAAAAAAAAAAAAAAAAAAAAAAATACGATCTTGGCAACGCTGGTGCTTTCCGAGATGTCGCGTCAGTGCTGCTTGGGTCTCAACACCTGAAAAGACTTTGGTCTCAATCAACAAATATTCATCTGTACGCTCACGTGAACCTGCAGCAATGAAGTTTCTCCGGACCAGCAGACAGAATTAAGGCTGCCAGTCTCTTCGGCATCTCGCCTCCATCACTTCACAAGTCTACAGCATTATAAGTATCATTTTGTTCTATGCACTTGCGGCGCCTGGGCATTAATTTATTCTCTGCAAGGATTTATACTTGCACGTTCAAATAAAACACTGTGCGTTTCGTGCTTGTTTATTGACTTGCACAGCATAATTAAGATGTTGATCATAGTGCATGCAATTTTCTGAATTTCTTCGTAATGAGGCACTTTAAGGCTCATCATAAACGCTACAATCTTTATACTGATAAAGATTTTTCGCATTTCTTAAAAAAAAAAAAAAAAAAGCTCTGTCTAGCACACTTGAGATTCGCTGTTTTAATCCTATGCTTTAATATTTGTTTATTCAGTCTTTCATTTGCGTTATTCCTGAAAGTTCATACTCTAATGGGATTCTATGGTTGCAGATGCAGGGAACCGCTGCTCTCACCTCATCTTTACATGGCTTACTCTTGGGCTAGTGAATTATGAACACCGGATCTACCAAGCTGATGCGTATATGGACCCTTCTTTTGAGTCGTAGGTAAGATTCGGCTCAATGCTCCGTCAGCAGGCATATAACTCCACGTGACACGAGTTGCTGATGACCTTATTTCAGAGTAGTGACATATCTCCAGTTTAAACCGAATATTAATTAGCAGGCATGGTTTGTTTGCACTCCTGGTCTCCGTCTCAAGGCGCGGTCACACTAGACTTTAAACATGCGAAATTATTTCGAACGCCACTGCGAATATGGGCGGGAGCAAGATAAAACAGTCTCCCCTCAATTATCACAAGATGGATTATTATGTTTGCTAGCACTGTGTCTTTTGCAACGGCGTCGAAAGCGTTTTATTATATTGCAACGTTACTCTGTATCTCTCTATAAATATATACACCCTAAGGGGAGGAGGGGGAGAAGAAAGAGAGAAAAAAAATATATATATATATATATATATATATATAAAACGTTGTCATTCCAATGTATCACCTGTTCCCGTCGACACTACAAACCATGCAGCTTTTCTTTTATAAATCTTTTAATGTATTATAAACTAGGACGCTGTGCAACAGCTAAAGTATATAGCGCTTCCTTTTTGAATTTTTGTACAGAGGCCATGCAGCAATGTATCGCTCTTCTACTGGTCCACATCCTCACGTTATGCAAATTCCCTGGTCAGAGTTCACCAAACTTGAACTTTGGAACGCAGCGAAATGAATGGAAGTCAATGGAGAGAAAAGTGCAGTGTGACCGCCCATCACCCATAACTAACTAACGGCCGGAGGGGCGCGTTAAGTAGGTTCTGCTCATGCTGTCAAACTGACGTCATCAGAAAATTATTCGTTACAGGGTGGAAATATTCAGAATTTGATAAGATTGCTAAGACAAACAATGTTTAATTGTTTACACCAAGATTAGCAATGTGTGCTAGTAAGTCAATTCGATTTATGCGTATTTTAAACTTAACCTCTGATACCTCAACTTAATATTATAAGAGGAAAAAAAAAAAAAAAATTGGGGAGTGACAGTTAAGGGGTTAAGCTACAATCAAGGCTTGTTTATATTCGCGCATCTACTGGTGTTGGTTCATCACTCTTATTCGGCTGTTGCGGCTTTCACTTTACACTTTTAAACTTTCAGACAGCTGTGCCCTCAGCCAACCCGGATTCTTCAGTCTGCCCTCCGTTAGCAGACATAATACTAAACGAAGTGCTACGTCAGCTGGAAATCACATTTCTAAGGCGTCGCTCCCTCTACAATCAAGTCTACACGTTTGCATGGTCCGCTTCTAATGTTTTTCCTTCCAATTTTTGCGTTCCTATTCTAATTTCGACCGTTGCTCCTTTCTTGTCCCAAAAAAAAAAAAAAAAAAAAAAAATCGCAATCTTAATTTCTCTATTCGCAGACTCCTTGCCAGCATCTAATCCACGCTAAATTTTATAATCAAATTTTCAAGCCTTTTGGTTATTCAGTTCTATTACTACTTGAGGGTTAAATCTTCCAACAAATTAAAGACAAATGTCTGCCTATTACCCTGCCCATATTGCAAAATGAATTACTTCCATCTGCTACGGCCTTCCTTCAAAGTACCTCAATATTCTTCTGGAGGCAGTGTTTATCTGCTTTCTACAGGTTATGCTTCCAGGGGAATTCACTTCAAACCAATCAATTTGATCCTGCTCGCGGCATTTCCTTCAGATCTATGATTCGGACCAAAAATTCTTCACACTCTCCTCAAGCACTCAAAAACCGATGTGCAAGGTTCTGGTGTCACCTTAACAATTCTAAAATCAATAATCCTGTCCCTTCTCTGCATGGTGAAATTTCTTAAAAATCCGACCTAGAATTTCTAAAACGCACCAGCTCTATTTTTCCTAACGGAGCCCCCTTTCCAAGGCTGTTTAGAACTCACTTAACCGCTGTTCTCAAAGCTGCAGTCTATCTACTGGCCATTCATTCAGAATTGGGGCAGCTACTTCAGCAGCTGAATGAGGGATCTCTACATCAGCTGTTAAGATCATGGGCAGATGGTCTTCCGAAGCATTTGAATCATACATCAGACCTGATTCAAAACCATTATTGAAGCTCAGCAAGCTCTCCTGTAACTAATCAGGTAAATTCATGCAATTACTGGTGGTGGTGTTACTATATCTGTATGGTCTTTCAAGGCCTGTCTGTGTCTGCCTATCGTGGCTATTTCTGTACGGTCTATCGAGACCTGTCCGTGTCCGGCTATCATGGCTATTTTTCTGTATGGTCTATCAAGGCCTGTCCCATGTCTGCCTATTGTGGCTATCTGTGTCTGGCCTATCGTGGCTATTTCTGTACGGTCTATCGAGACCTGTCCGTGTCCGGCTATCATGGCTATTTTTCTGTACGGTCTATCAAGGCCTGTCCCATGTCTGCCTATTGTGGCTATCTGTGTCTGGCCTATCGTGGCTATTTCTGTACGGTCTATCGAGACCTGTCCGTGTCCGGCTATCATGGCTATTTTTCTGTATGGTCTATCAAGGCCTGTCCCATGTCTGCCTATTGTGGCTGTCTGTGTCTGCCTATCGTGGCTATTTCTGTATGGTCTATCGAGACCTGTCCGTGTCCGGCTATCATGGCTATTTTTCTGTACGGTCTATCGAGGCCTGTCCGTGTCTGCCTATCGTGGCTGTCTGTGTCTGGCCTATCGTGGCTATTTCTGTACGGCCTATCAAGGCCTGTCCGTGTCCGGCCATCATGGCTATTTTTCTGTATGGTCTATTGAGGCCTGTCCTGTGTCTGCCTATTGTGGCTATTTCTGTACGGCCTATTGAGGCCTGTCTGCGTCTGCCATTGTGGCTGTCTGCGTCTGGCCTATCGTGGCTATTTATGTACGGCCTATCGAGGCCTGTCTTGCGTCTGCCTATCGTGGCTGTCTGCGTCTGGCCTATTGTGGCTATTTATGTACGGTCTATCGAGGCCTGTCTGTGTTGGCTATCATGGCTATTTCTGTACGGTCTATCGAGGCCTGTCCGTGTCTGCCTATCGTGGCTGTCTGCGTCTGGCCTATTGTGGCTATTTCCGTTGGTCTATCGAGGCCTGTCCGTGTCTGGCTATCATGGCTATTTTTCTGTATGGTCTATCAAGGCCTATCTGTGTCTGGCCATCATGGCTATTTCTGTACGGTCTATCAAGGCCTGTCTGCGTCTGCCTATTGTGGCTGTCTGTGTCTGGCCTATCGTGGCTATTTATGTATGGTCTATCGAGGCCTGTCTGTGTCTGGCTATCATGGCTATTTTTCTGTATGGTCTATCGAGGCCTGTCTGCGTCTGCCTATCGTGGCTGTCTGCGTCTGGCCTATCGTGGCTATTTCTGTTGGTCTATTGAGGCCTGTCTGTGTCTGCCTATCGTGGCTGTCTGCGTGAGGCCTATCGTGGCTATTTATGTTGGTCTATCGGGGCCTGTCTGTGTCTGCCTATCGTGGCTGTCTGCGTCTGGCCTATCGTGGCTATTTATGTACGGTCTATTGGGGCCTGTCTGTGTCTGCCTATCGTGGCCGTCTGCGTCTGGCCTATCGGGCTATTTATGTTCGGCCAATTGGGGCCTGTCCGCGTTTGCCTATTGTGGCTGTCTGCGTCTGGCCTATCGTGGCTATTTATGTTCGGCCTATCGAGGCCTGTCCGTGTCTGCCTATCGTGGCTATTTCTGTTGGTCTATCGAGGCCTGTCCGTGTCTGCCTATCGTGGCATTTCTGTTGGTCTATCGAGGCCTGTCTGTGTCTGCCTATCGTGGCTATTTCTGTTGGTCTATCGAGGCCTGTCCGTGTCTGCCTATCGTGGCTATTTCTGTTGGTCTATCGAGGCCTGTCTGTGTCTGCCTATCGTGGCATTTCTGTTGGTCTATCGAGGCCTGTCTGTTTCTGCCTATCGTGGCTATTTCTGTTGGTCTATCGAGGCCTGTCTGTGTCTGCCTATCGTGGCTATTTCTGTTGGTCTATCGAGGCCTGTCTGTGTCTGCCTATCGTGGCTATTTCTGTTGGTCTATCGAGGCCTGTCTGTGTCTGCCTATCATGTCTGTGTCTGCCTATCATGGCTGTTTCTGTTGGTATATTGAGGCCTGTCTTTGTCTGCCTATCGTGGCTATTTCTGTTGGTCTAACGAGGCCTGTCCATGCCTGCCTATCGTGGCTGTCTGTGTCCTGCCTATCGTTGCTGTCTGTGTCTGGCCTATTTCTGTAAAACTTAAGAAGTTTAATCTAACGTCATTATACTGGTCATGCTAACTCTCTTTCTATTTCTTCCAGGAACCTTAGGATTCACAACTGGTGGGTATACTTCATCTACTTTTTTTGGGGGGGAAGGCTGGCCCCGTCTGGAGGTCTCATAATCCACCTAATTTTGGGGGTCTGCTGCGCCCCTGCCTTCGTCTTCAGGCAGGAAATGCAGATTCGCTACCCTCGGATTACGAACCATGGACGGGGCCTTCCGCCAAAGAAATTTATAATTGTGCTCGCTGAGCTGTCAATAAATGTATGCTTCGTACATTCCTCTATCTCCCGAGTCTTTCTGGTAGAAATGGAAGCTTTAGCCTAAGTTCTGCCAGGAAGACTCAATCACTTCGTCACTAATTACCTTCATCATTATCCAATCACGTCTTTATACTCCTGTATAAAAGATCGTACTTACACATGTTTGAGTTCGCAGATGCCAACGCGACAACAACCTCCACCCTCCCCACCACCACCAGGATGGTCCTGTCCTTACCTTCCAGGGGGGGTCTGCTGCGCCCCTGCCTTCGTCTTCAGGCAGGAAATGCAGATTCGCTACCCTCGGATTACGAACCATGGACGGGGCCTTCCGCCAAAGAAATTTATAATTGTGCTCGCTGAGCTGTCAATAAATGTATGCTTCGTACATTCCTCTATCTCCCGAGTCTTTCTGGTAGAATGGATGTTTCCTTTTAGATGTCAAATATACAGGTCCTTCTCAAAAAATTGTGATATTGTGATAAAGTTCATTATTTTCCATAACGTAATGATAAAATTTAACTTTCATATATTTTAGATTCATTGCACACCAACTGAAATATTTCAGGTCTTTTATTGTTTTAATACTGATGATTTTGGCATACAGCTCATGAAAACCCAAAATTCCTATCTCAAAAAAAAATAGCATATCATGAAAATGTTCTCTAAACGAGCTATTAACCTAATCATCTGAATCAACTAACTAACTCTAAACACCTGCAAAAGATTCCTGAGGCTTTTAAAAACTCCCAGCCTGGTTCGTTACTCAAAACCGCAATCATGGGTAAGACTACCGACCTGACTGCTGTCCAGAAGGCCATCATTGACACCCTCAAGCGAGAGGGTAAGACACAGAAAGAAATTTCTGAATGCATAGGCTGTTCCCAGAGTGCTGTATCAAGGCACCTCAGTGGGAAGTCTGTGGGAAGGAAAAAGTGTGGCAAAAAATGCTGCACAATGAGAAGAGGTGACCGGAACCTGAGGAAGATTGTGGAGAAGGACCGATTCCAGACCTTGGGGGACCTGCGGAAGCAGTGGACTGAGTCTGGAGTAGAAACATCCAGATCCACCGTGCACACTTGCTCAATGGTCCAAAGTACTTTTTTTCGGATGAAAGCAAATTTTGCGGGTCATTCGGAAATCAAGGTGCCAGAATCTGGAGGAAGACTGGGGAGAAGGAAATGCCGAAATGCCTGATGTCCAGTGTCAAGTACCAACAGTCAGTGATGGTCTGGGGTGCCACGTCAGCTGCTGGTGTTGGTCCACTGTGTTTTATCAAGGGCAGGGTCGATGCAGCTAGTTATCAGGAGATTTTGGAGCACTTCATGCTTCCATCTGCTGAAAAGCTTTATAGAGAGGAAGATTTCGTTTTTCAGCACGACCTGGCACCTGCTCACAGTGCAAAAACCACTGGTAAATGGTTTACCGACCATGGTATTGCTGTGCTCAATTGGCACGCCAACTCTCCTGACCTGAACCGCATAGAGAATCTGTGGGATATTGTGAAGAGAAAGTTGAGAGACGCAAGACCCAACACTCTGGATGAGCTTAAGGCCGCTATCAAAGCATCCTGGGCCTCCATAACACCTCAGCAATGCCACAGGCTGATTGCCTCCATGCCACGCCGCATTGAAGCAGTCTGTTCTGCAAAAGGATTCCCGACCAAGTATTGAATGCATAACTGAACATAAATATTTGAAGGTTGACTCTTTTTTTTTTATTTATTAAAAACACTTTTCTTTTATTGGTCGGATGAAATATGCAAATTTTTTTGAGATGGGAATTTTGGGTTTTAATGAGCTGTATGCCAAAATCATCAGTATTAAAACAATAAAAGACCTGAAATATTTCAGTTGGTGTGCAATGAATCTAAAATATATGAAAGTATAATTTTTATCATTACATTATGGAAAATAATGAACTTTATCACAATATGCAAATTTTTTGAGAAGGACCTGTGTGTGTGTGTATATATATATATTTATTTTTTGCAGAATAAAAATAGATGTCTATTAGAAGTCTTTAAGATGTTTATGATTTAGAACATATGTAAAACTGACATCTGAAAGACATCTGTCAGACGTTTGTAGACAGCAGATGCTTTCCAGATCAAGAGATCTTTAACAGACATCTTACAGACGTACATGTGCTATAATGTTTGTAAACATTCAGATTTTACAGTATTTTAGCCTATTTTTAGCCTGTCAAAACACATTTTTTTTATATATATATGCAGCAAACATTTTAAATATCTTGAAAAATGCTTTAATGTCTTTAAAGCTTTGGCCATTTTTTTCTTTCTTTTTTCTCTAGTTTAAATCTGGCCAAAATCTAGAAAAAAAAATGATGCTGGCTATGACTAAGTGCAATTAAGGCTAAGACTCTCGTTGTGTGTTTTTTTTCACCCTATGAAAAAATGACGCTAAACATCTTTTCTACTAAAACCGGTTTCAGAACCGCAATACTACAGAGAAACGCATCAACAGAGATGATAAAATAGAGATTCTGCTCTGAGTGAACCGATATTTCTTTCTCTCTTTCGTTTTTAAGCCCTGCCTATAGCATATGGAGCCACGCACATGCAGGAAAAAAAAGAGGCTAATTACAGTATTATGGCATGGTGTGAACGCAGCATTTAGCTCATACAATCCCAATCAAACATACCTGAGCAAACTAATCAAGGCATTCAGATTACTTGAAAGCTAGAGGCAGGTGAGTTTGATCAGGGTTTTAATTGACCTGCTCTCCATGGATCTTTAAAACCCCATTTTACTGAGGTAGTTATTACAGCACCACTTATTTGTTTGATTGTTGTGCGCTTCGCTGTCCGCTTCTCCTGACGCAACAATTCAGCACATTTTCCAGCAGAGATCGTTGTGAGATCGCAGGACGGGAGGATGACAGCTCGAGTGTATTTCTCGTTGATTGCTGTTTTATTGTGTCTGTTTGGATACTTGAACATAACTCACGCTATTCAAAGACGAACCACAGGTGAGAAGACCTGTTGACTTCATTACACTTCCTGAAGAAATGCAGAAATTAGTGACTCCATCTTTAAAAGTTATTAACACCATTTAGGAATGAGTAGTAGGTTTTAAAGGATGGCTTTACAAAAAAGAAAAAGCAGTATAATACTTAGAATATAATTCACTCTGTAGGTAAAACCTGCTATTCATGCTTTGAGTGTTTCATGTTGTATACTTAAATGGCATACTCTCTATATGCACAAACTAAAACTGACTATCTGTGTCTACACAGTGAAGCCGGGTCAATGTCCAATACCAGGGATGATTCCACGGTGTGCTAAAAGCTGTTTCCATGATGGCCAATGTCCGGCCACACAGAAGTGTTGCCCAACCACTGGTGGCTTTGCATGCAGTGAAACAAGCGGCCAGGGACAAGGCCAGGGAAGTGGTCTGGGACAAGGTCAGGGACAAGGACAGGGACAAGGCCAGGGTAGGGGACAGGGCCAGGGACAAGGCCAGGGTAGTGGTCAGGGACAGGGACAAGGACAGGGCCAGGGTAGCGGCCAGGGACAAGGTCAGGGACAGGGTAGCGGTCAGGGACAAGGACAGGGTAGCGGTCAGGGACAGGGAAGTGGCCAGGGACAAGGACAAGGCCAGGGTAGGGGCCAGGGCCAGGGACAGGGCCAGGGACAAGGCCAGGGTAGTGGTCAGGGACAAGGACAGGGTAGCGGCCAAGGACAGGGACAGGGAAGTGGACAGGGACAAGGACAGGGTAGCGGTCATGGACAGGGAAGGGGACAGGGCCAAGGACAAGGCCAGGGAAGTGGTCAGGGACAAGGCCAGGGAAGTGGTCAGGGACAAGGCCAGGGAAGTGGTCAGGGACAAGGCCAGGGAAGTGGTCAGGGACAAGGCCAGGGAAGTGGTCAGGGACAAGGCCAGGGACAAGGCCAGGGAAGTGGACAGGGACAAGGCCAGGGTAAGGGAAAGGGCCAGGGTAGTGGCCAGGGACAGGGTAGCGGCCAGGGACAGGGGCAAGGTCAGGGACAGGGAAGTGGACAGGGACAAGGACAGGGTAGCGGTCAGGGACAAGGCCAGGGAAGGGGACAGGGCCAGGGACAAGGCCAGGGTAGTGGTCAGGGACAGGGTAGCGGCCAGGGACAAGGCCAGGGTAGGGGACAGGGCCAGGGACAAGGCCAGGGTAGTGGTCAGGGACAGGGACAAGGACAGGGCCAGGGTAGTGGCCAGGGTAGCGGTCAGGGACAGGGCCAGGGTAGCGGTCAGGGACAGGGCCAGGGTAGCGGTCAGGGACAGGGAAGTGGTCAGGGCCAGGGACAGGGACAGGGACAAGGCCAGGGAAGTGGTCAGGGGAGTGGTTATGGTCAGGGGAGTGGTTATGGTCAGGGCAGCGGCCATGGTCAGGGGAGTGGTTATGGTCAGGGAAGCGGTCAGGGCAGCGGTTATGGTCAGGGAAGTGGTTATGGTCAGGGAAGCGGTCAGGGCAGCGGTTATGGTCAGGGAAGTGGTTATGGTCAGGGAAGCGGTCAGGGCAGTGGTTATGGTCAGGGAAGCGGCCAGGGCCAGGGGAGTGGTTATGGTCAGGGAAGTGGTTATGGCCAGGGAAGTGGTCAAGGGAATGGTCAGGCATGTGGCCAAGGAAATGGTCAGCGCCGTGGTGGTTGAATTGTTAATGGGATTTCTGCCTAACACTTACTGGAGATCTCTTCAATTCTATGCTCTATTCATATGGCCATGTTTTCCCTGTTTACTCGAACAGTTTAGAAATTTGTTGGTCCCCCCCCCACCTCAAATAAAAAATGCTTGATTTGAAGAGTTGGTGTTTTTGGTATTATTTGGCTGTTTCCTCACATCGCTAACTGCCTTCTGCCATCTGTGCTTTAAGTTCCTCTCCTTGAGACCTGTTCCTTTAGCCAAGTATTGAATTTCAGCCTGAGCCCTATGGGCCCCAACTTAAGACATCGGGACAGTTTTCACGTCATAGCTCAGACGTGGGTGGGGAATCGGGGTTGTTTTAGTCGTCTTGGATCTATGTTTTAAAATCTCCAATTATGGTGATGAAAAGGATTTGCCTCACTGGTGGAAACGACACCAGACCTATACCGTAACTGTCAAGAGAGGCTCGACTGTGATTGGTGTCCAGCAACAGCAGCGAGTGCTGGAAGAGTTCCACATAAAAGCGCACTCAAAGCTTGCTGCAAAACCCCAGCAAGTTAGAACCATAATATGTTGGGGCCAGGGGAAAAATATTTACTGAGTTTCGGTTAGGTTTTGTGAAGGGCTTTTGCTCCACTTGCAACGTATGCCCGTATTGTAAGCGCTCTAAAATAGTGCCTCTACATTAATGTAATTGCTGTTATGAGCAAAAATGATGGTTGTTTCCTCAAGGGGAAAAAATGCAAGTGATTGTGCTTCGCGACTCCTAGTCCGGCAAAGTGGCTTTAGCTTTCACTCTCTGCACAAACTATTAAATATGTGCCTAATATAGCACACCTCTATATAGGTTAAATGTTTAAACTAACATTGTGATAATTAAGTATTTTATGTATAGATTTTATTTTGGTTAAGTGGTGATTGATTTGAGAAGGCTAAGTTGATCAAACATTGGTTAACTCACTGGCCGCTTGGTCGTTAGGCTACTTGAATATACAAACGCTTGAATTTAACAAAAAATTTGCCAAACATAATTCTTAAAGTTCTGGAGCAAACATTGGCTCTGAGGCATCATTTTTGGAAGACTTAAGGCTCTCTCATAACAGTTTCATTGAAGAACATGTATCCTTCTGGAGCTCCCCTGCACGAGACAGACTCTTCTGATGATCCTCTACAGAAAAACTGTACTCTGAAGCACTCATTTGAAGTTCCTCTACCTTATACCTATTTGTCTGGAGTATGTTTTCAAAAGAAACATCCTTCCAAAGGAACTTCTCTGTATGCTGGGTTCAGTGTCATACCGCACACCTTAAAGGCCCCCCGCAGAGAACAAGATAGCCCCCACCCACCAGCAGTAATATCATAGTTATTGTGCACCTGCTGCAGGTCTCTTCCATTTACATAGCTAACTGACTTATCAGTCGTGGATGTGGTGAATAATCGTTGCATTGATGCATTTCACGTAGGTTAATGGCCAACACGTTTCCGTTCAAACAATGTCCTAAGACTCGCTAACTGCCAAAAAAAAACATATATATAAAAATAAATGAATAACTATATGTGCTAAATTTGGAGAAAAATGAAATGTCTATATATTTACATCGGCATTTTCATCTGCAAGACGAATTATTTAGAGTGTTTGCTCATCTGCAAGATTGGATGTTTCCTTTTAGATGTCAAATATACAGGTCCTTCTCAAAAAATTAGCATATTGTGATAAAGTTCATTATTTTCCATAACGTAATGATAAAATTTAACTTTCATATATTTTAGATTCATTGCACACCAACTGAAATATTTCAGGTCTTTTATTGTTTTAATACTGATGATTTTGGCATACAGCTCATGAAAACCCAAAATTCCTATCTCAAAAAAAAATAGCATATCATGAAAATGTTCTCTAAACGAGCTATTAACCTAATCATCTGAATCAACTAACTAACTCTAAACACCTGCAAAAGATTCCTGAGGCTTTTAAAAACTCCCAGCCTGGTTCGTTACTCAAAACCGCAATCATGGGTAAGACTACCGACCTGACTGCTGTCCAGAAGGCCATCATTGACACCCTCAAGCGAGAGGGTAAGACACAGAAAGAAATTTCTGAACGCATAGGCTGTTCCCAGAGTGCTGTATCAAGGCACCTCAGTGGGAAGTCTGTGGGAAGGAAAAAGTGTGGCAAAAAATGCTGCACAATGAGAAGAGGTGACCGGACCCTGAGGAAGATTGTGGAGAAGGACCGATTCCAGACCTTGGGGGACCTGCGGAAGCAGTGGACTGAGTCTGGAGTAGAAACATCCAGATCCACCGTGCACACTTGCTCAATGGTCCAAAGTACTTTTTTTCGGATGAAAGCAAATTTTGCGGGTCATTCGGAAATCAAGGTGCCAGAATCTGGAGGAAGACTGGGGAGAAGGAAATGCCGAAATGCCTGATGTCCAGTGTCAAGTACCCACAGTCAGTGATGGTCTGGGGTGCCACGTCAGCTGCTGGTGTTGGTCCACTGTGTTTTATCAAGGGCAGGGTCGATGCAGCTAGTTATCAGGAGATTTTGGAGCACTTCATGCTTCCATCTGCTGAAAAGCTTTATAGAGAGGAAGATTTCGTTTTTCAGCACGACCTGGCACCTGCTCACAGTGCAAAAACCACTGGTAAATGGTTTACCGACCATGGTATTGCTGTGCTCAATTGGCACGCCAACTCTCCTGACCTGAACCGCATAGAGAATCTGTGGGATATTGTGAAGAGAAAGTTGAGAGACGCAAGACCCAACACTCTGGATGAGCTTAAGGCCGCTATCAAAGCATCCTGGGCCTCCATAACACCTCAGCAATGCCACAGGCTGATTGCCTCCATGCCACGCCGCATTGAAGCAGTCTGTTCTGCAAAAGGATTCCCGACCAAGTATTGAATGCATAACTGAACATAAATATTTGAAGGTTGACTCTTTTTTTTTATTTATTAAAAACACTTTTCTTTTATTGGTCGGATGAAATATGCAAATTTTTTTGAGATGGGAATTTTGGGTTTTAATGAGCTGTATGCCAAAATCATCAGTATTAAAACAATAAAAGACCTGAAATATTTCAGTTGGTGTGCAATGAATCTAAAATATATGAAAGTATAATTTTTATCATTACATTATGGAAAATAATGAACTTTATCACAATATGCAAATTTTTTGAGAAGGACCTGTGTGTGTGTGTATATATATATATTTATTTTTTGCAGAATAAAAATAGATGTCTATTAGAAGTCTTTAAGATGTTTATGATTTAGAACATATGTAAAACTGACATCTGAAAGACATCTGTCAGACGTTTGTAGACAGCAGATGCTTTCCAGATCAAGAGATCTTTAACAGACATCTTACAGACGTACATGTGCTATAATGTTTGTAAACATTCAGATTTTACAGTATTTTAGCCTATTTTTAGCCTGTCAAAACACATTTTTTTTATATATATATGCAGCAAACATTTTAAATATCTTGAATAATGCTTTAATGTCTTTAAAGCTTTGGCCATTTTTTTCTTTCTTTTTTCTCTAGTTTAAATCTGGCCAAAATCTAGAAAAAAAAATGATGCTGGCTATGACTAAGTGCAATTAAGGCTAAGACTCTCGTTGTGTGTTTTTTTTCACCCTATGAAAAAATGACGCTAAACATCTTTTCTACTAAAACCGGTTTCAGAACCGCAATACTACAGAGAAACGCATCAACAGAGATGATAAAATAGAGATTCTGCTCTGAGTGAACCGATATTTCTTTCTCTCTTTCGTTTTTAAGCCCTGCCTATAGCATATGGAGCCACGCACATGCAGGAAAAAAAAGAGGCTAATTACAGTATTATGGCATGGTGTGAACGCAGCATTTAGCTCATACAATCCCAATCAAACATACCTGAGCAAACTAATCAAGGCATTCAGATTACTTGAAAGCTAGAGGCAGGTGAGTTTGATCAGGGTTTTAATTGACCTGCTCTCCATGGATCTTTAAAACCCCATTTTACTGAGGTAGTTATTACAGCACCACTTATTTGTTTGATTGTTGTGCGCTTCGCTGTCCGCTTCTCCTGACGCAACAATTCAGCACATTTTCCAGCAGAGATCGTTGTGAGATCGCAGGACGGGAGGATGACAGCTCGAGTGTATTTCTCGTTGATTGCTGTTTTATTGTGTCTGTTTGGATACTTGAACATAACTCACGCTATTCAAAGACGAACCACAGGTGAGAAGACCTGTTGACTTCATTACACTTCCTGAAGAAATGCAGAAATTAGTGACTCCATCTTTAAAAGTTATTAACACCATTTAGGAATGAGTAGTAGGTTTTAAAGGATGGCTTTACAAAAAAGAAAAAGCAGTATAATACTTAGAATATAATTCACTCTGTAGGTAAAACCTGCTATTCATGCTTTGAGTGTTTCATGTTGTATACTTAAATGGCATACTGTCTATATGCACAAACTAAAACTGACTATCTGTGTCTACACAGTGAAGCCGGGTCAATGTCCAATACCAGGGATGATTCCACGGTGTGCTAAAAGCTGTTTCCATGATGGCCAATGTCCGGCCACACAGAAGTGTTGCCCAACCACTGGTGGCTTTGCATGCAGTGAAACAAGCGGCCAGGGACAAGGCCAGGGAAGTGGTCTGGGACAAGGTCAGGGACAAGGACAGGGACAAGGCCAGGGTAGGGGACAGGGCCAGGGACAAGGCCAGGGTAGTGGTCAGGGACAGGGACAAGGACAGGGCCAGGGTAGCGGCCAGGGACAAGGTCAGGGACAGGGTAGCGGTCAGGGACAAGGACAGGGTAGCGGTCAGGGACAGGGAAGTGGCCAGGGACAAGGACAAGGCCAGGGTAGGGGCCAGGGCCAGGGACAGGGCCAGGGACAAGGCCAGGGTAGGGGACAGGGCCAGGGACAAGGCCAGGGTAGTGGTCAGGGACAGGGACAGGGAAGTGGACAGGGACAAGGACAGGGTAGCGGTCATGGACAGGGAAGGGGACAGGGCCAAGGACAGGGCCAGGGTCAGGGCCAAGGCCAGGGAAGTGGTCAGGGACAAGGCCAGGGAAGTGGTCAGGGACAAGGCCAGGGAAGTGGTCAGGGACAAGGCCAGGGACAAGGCCAGGGAAGTGGACAGGGACAAGGCCAGGGTAAGGGAAAGGGCCAGGGTAGTGGCCAGGGACAGGGTAGCGGCCAGGGACAGGGGCAAGGTCAGGGACAGGGAAGTGGACAGGGACAAGGACAGGGTAGCGGTCAGGGACAAGGCCAGGGAAGGGGACAGGGCCAGGGACAAGGCCAGGGTAGTGGTCAGGGACAGGGTAGCGGCCAGGGACAAGGCCAGGGTAGGGGACAGGGCCAGGGACAAGGCCAGGGTAGTGGTCAGGGACAGGGACAAGGACAGGGCCAGGGTAGTGGCCAGGGTAGCGGTCAGGGACAGGGCCAGGGTAGCGGTCAGGGACAGGGCCAGGGTAGCGGTCAGGGACAGGGAAGTGGTCAGGGCCAGGGACAGGGACAAGGCCAGGGAAGTGGTCAGGGGAGTGGTTATGGTCAGGGGAGTGGTTATGGTCAGGGCAGCGGCCATGGTCAGGGGAGTGGTTATGGTCAGGGCAGCGGTTATGGTCAGGGAAGTGGTTATGGTCAGGGAAGCGGTCAGGGCAGTGGTTATGGTCAGGGAAGCGGCCAGGGCCAGGGGAGTGGTTATGGTCAGGGAAGTGGTTATGGCCAGGGAAGTGGTCAAGGGAATGGTCAGGCATGTGGCCAAGGAAATGGTCAGCGCCGTGGTGGTTGAATTGTTAATGGGATTTCTGCCTAACACTTACTGGAGATCTCTTCAATTCTATGCTCTATTCATATGGCCATGTTTTCCCTGTTTACTCGAACAGTTTAGAAATTTGTTGGTCCCCCCCCCACCTCAAATAAAAAATGCTTGATTTGAAGAGTTGGTGTTTTTGGTATTATTTGGCTGTTTCCTCACATCGCTAACTGCCTTCTGCCATCTGTGCTTTAAGTTCCTCTCCTTGAGACCTGTTCCTTTAGCCAAGTATTGAATTTCAGCCTGAGCCCTATGGGCCCCAACTTAAGACATCGGGACAGTTTTCACGTCATAGCTCAGACGTGGGTGGGGAATCGGGGTTGTTTTAGTCGTCTTGGATCTATGTTTTAAAATCTCCAATTATGGTGATGAAAAGGATTTGCCTCACTGGTGGAAACGACACCAGACCTATACCGTAACTGTCAAGAGAGGCTCGACTGTGATTGGTGTCCAGCAACAGCAGCGAGTGCTGGAAGAGTTCCACATAAAAGCGCACTCAAAGCTTGCCGCAAAACCCCAGCAAGTTAGAACCATAATATGTTGGGGCCAGGGGAAAAATATTTACTGAGTTTCGGTTAGGTTTTGTGAAGGGCTTTTGCTCCACTTGCAACGTATGCCCGTATTGTAAGCGCTCTAAAATAGTGCCTCTACATTAATGTAATTGCTGTTATGAGCAAAAATGATGGTTGTTTCCTCAAGGGGAAAAAATGCAAGTGATTGTGCTTCGCGACTCCTAGTCCGGCAAAGTGGCTTTAGCTTTCACTCTCTGCACAAACTATTAAATATGTGCCTAATATAGCACACCTCTATATAGGTTAAATGTTTAAACTAACATTGTGATAATTAAGTATTTTATGTATAGATTTTATTTTGGTTAAGTGGTGATTGATTTGAGAAGGCTAAGTTGATCAAACATTGGTTAACTCACTGGCCGCTTGGTCGTTAGGCTACTTGAATATACAAACGCTTGAATTTAACAAAAAATTTGCCAAACATAATTCTTAAAGTTCTGGAGCAAACATTGGCTCTGAGGCATCATTTTTGGAAGACTTAAGGCTCTCTCATAACAGTTTCATTGAAGAACATGTATCCTTCTGGAGCTCCCCTGCACGAGACAGACTCTTCTGATGATCCTCTACAGAAAAACTGTACTCTGAAGCACTCATTTGAAGTTCCTCTACCTTATACCTATTTGTCTGGAGTATGTTTTCAAAAGAAACATCCTTCCAAAGGAACTTCTCTGTATGCTGGGTTCAGTGTCATACCGCACACCTTAAAGGCCCCCCGCAGAGAACAAGATAGCCCCCACCCACCAGCAGTAATGTCATAGTTATTGTGCACCTGCTGCAGGTCTCTTCCATTTACATAGCTAACTGACTTATCAGTCGTGGATGTGGTGAATAATCGTTGCATTGATGCATTTCACGTAGGTTAATGGCCAACACGTTTCCGTTCAAACAATGTCCTAAGACTCGCTAACTGCCAAAAAAAAACATATATATAAAAATAAATGAATAACTATATGTGCTAAATTTGGAGAAAAATGAAATGTCTATATATTTACATCGGCATTTTCATCTGCAAGACGAATTATTTAGAGTGTTTGCTCATCTGCAAGATTGGATGTTTCCTTTTAGATGTCAAATATACAGGTCCTTCTCAAAAAATTAGCATATTGTGATAAAGTTCATTATTTTCCATAACGTAATGATAAAATTTAACTTTCATATATTTTAGATTCATTGCACACCAACTGAAATATTTCAGGTCTTTTATTGTTTTAATACTGATGATTTTGGCATACAGCTCATGAAAACCCAAAATTCCTATCTCAAAAAAAAATAGCATATCATGAAAATGTTCTCTAAACGAGCTATTAACCTAATCATCTGAATCAACTAACTAACTCTAAACACCTGCAAAAGATTCCTGAGGCTTTTAAAAACTCCCAGCCTGGTTCGTTACTCAAAACCGCAATCATGGGTAAGACTACCGACCTGACTGCTGTCCAGAAGGCCATCATTGACACCCTCAAGCGAGAGGGTAAGACACAGAAAGAAATTTCTGAACGCATAGGCTGTTCCCAGAGTGCTGTATCAAGGCACCTCAGTGGGAAGTCTGTGGGAAGGCAAAAGTGTGGCAAAAAATGCTGCACAATGAGAAGAGGTGACCGGACCCTGAGGAAGATTGTGGAGAAGGACCGATTTCAGACCTTGGGGGACCTGCGGAAGCAGTGGACTGAGTCTGGAGTAGAAACATCCAGATCCACCGTGCACACTTGCTCAATGGTCCAAAGTACTTTTTTTCGGATGAAAGCAAATTTTGCGGGTCATTCGGAAATCAAGGTGCCAGAATCTGGAGGAAGACTGGGGAGAAGGAAATGCCAAAATGCCTGATGTCCAGTGTCAAGTACCCACAGTCAGTGATGGTCTGGGGTGCCACGTCAGCTGCTGGTGTTGGTCCACTGTGTTTTATCAAGGGCAGGGTCGATGCAGCTAGTTATCAGGAGATTTTGGAGCACTTCATGCTTCCATCTGCTGAAAAGCTTTATAGAGAGGAAGATTTCGTTTTTCAGCACGACCTGGCACCTGCTCACAGTGCAAAAACCACTGGTAAATGGTTTACCGACCATGGTATTGCTGTGCTCAATTGGCCCGCCAACTCTCCTGACCTGAACCGCATAGAGAATCTGTGGGATATTGTGAAGAGAAAGTTGAGAGACGCAAGACCCAACACTCTGGATGAGCTTAAGGCCGCTATCAAAGCATCCTGGGCCTCCATAACACCTCAGCAATGCCACAGGCTGATTGCCTCCATGCCACGCCGCATTGAAGCAGTCTGTTCTGCAAAAGGATTCCCGACCAAGTATTGAATGCATAACTGAACATAATTATTTGAAGGTTGACTCTTTTTATTTATTTATTAAAAACACTTTTCTTTTATTGGTCGGATGAAATATGCAAATTTTTTTGAGATGGGAATTTTGGGTTTTAATGAGCTGTATGCCAAAATCATCAGTATTAAAACAATAAAAGACCTGAAATATTTCAGTTGGTGTGTAATGAATCTAAAATATATGAAAGTATAATTTTTATCATTACATTATGGAAAATAATGAACTTTATCACAATATGCAAATTTTTTGAGAAGGACCTGTGTGTGTGTGTGTATATATATTTATTTTTTTGTAGAATAAAAATAGATGTCTATTAGAAGTCTTTAAGATGTTTATGATTTAGAACATATGTAAAACTGACATCTGAAAGACATCTGTCAGACGTTTGTAGACAGCAGATGCTTTCCAGATCAAGAGATCTTTAACAGACATCTTACAGACGTACATGTGCTATAATGTTTGTAAACATTCAGATTTTACAGTATTTTAGCCTATTTTTAGCCTGTCAAAACACATTTTTTTTAATCTATGCAGCAAACATTTTAAATATCTTGAAAAATGCTTTAATGTCTTTAAAGCTTTGGCCATTTTTTTCTTTCTTTTTTGTCTAGTTAAAATCTGGCCAAAATCTAGAAAAAAAATGATGCTGGCTATGACTAAGTGCAATTAAGGCTAAGACTCTCTTTGTTTTTTTGACCCTATGAAAAAATGATGCTAAACATCTTTTCTACTAAAACCAGTTTCAGAACAGCATTAATACAGAGAAACACATGAATAGAGATGATAAAATACAGATTCTGCTCTGGGTGAACCGATATTTCTTTCTCTCTTTCGTTTTTTAAGCCCTGCCTATAGCATATGGAGCCACAAACATGCAGGAAAAAAAATAGGCTAATTACAGTATTATGGCATGGTGTGAACGCAGCATTTAGCTCATACAATCCCAATCAAACATACCTGAGCAAACTAATCAAGGCATTCAGATTACTTGAAAGCTAGAGGCAGGTGAGTTTGATCAGGGTTGTAATTGACCTGCTCTCCATGGATCTTTAAAACCCCATTTTACTGAGGTAGATATTACAGCACCACTTATTTGTTTGATTGTTGTGCGCTTCGCTGTCCGCTTCTCCTGACGCAACAATTCAGCACATTTTCCAGCAGAGATCGTTGTGAGATCGCAGGACGGGAGGATGACAGCTCGAGTGTATTTCTCGTTGATTGCTGTTTTATTGTGTCTGTTTGGATACTTGAACATAACTCACGCTATTCAAAGACGAACCACAGGTGAGAAGACCTGTTGACTTCATTACACTTCCTGAAGAAATGCAGAAATTAGTGACTCCATCTTTAAAAGTTATTAACACCATTTAGGAATGAGTAGTAGGTTTTAAAGGATGGCTTTACAAAAAAGAAAAAGCATTATAATACTTAGAATATAATTCACTCTGTAGGTAAAACCTGCTATTCATGCTTTGAGTGTTTCATGTTGTATACTTAAATGGCATACTGTCTATATGCACAAACTAAAACTGACTATCTGTGTCTACACAGTGAAGCCGGGTCAATGTCCAATACCAGGGATGATTCCACGGTGTGCTAAAAGCTGTTTCCATGATGGCCAATGTCCGGCCACACAGAAGTGTTGCCCAACCACTGGTGGCTTTGCATGCAGTGAAACAAGCGGCCAGGGACAAGGCCAGGGAAGTGGTCCGGGACAAGGTCAGGGACAAGGACAGGGAAGTGGACAGGGACAAGGCCAGGGTAGGGGACAGGGCCAGGGACAAGGCCAGGGTAGTGGTCAGGGACAGGGACAAGGACAGGGCCAGGGTAGCGGCCAGGGACAAGGCCAGGGTAGGGGCCAGGGCCAGGGACAGGGCCAGGGACAAGGCCAGGGTAGGGGACAGGGCCAGGGACAAGGCCAGGGTAGTGGTCAGGGACAAGGACAGGGTAGCGGCCAGGGACAAGGTCAGGGACAGGGCCAAGGCCAGGGAAGTGGTCAGGGACAAGGCCAGGGAAGTGGTCAGGGACAAGGTCAGGGACAAGGCCAGGGAAGTGGACAGGGACAAGGCCAGGGTAAGGGAAAGGGCCAGGGACAAGGCCAGGGTAGTGGTCAGGGACAGGGTAGCGGCCAGGGACAGGGGCAAGGTCAGGGACAGGGAAGTGGACAGGGACAAGGACAGGGTAGCGGTCAGGGACAAGGCCAGGGTAGGGGACAGGGCCAGGGACAAGGCCAGGGACAAGGCCAGGGTAGTGGTCAGGGCCAGGGACAGGGTAGCGGCCAGGGACAGGGTAGCGGCCAGGGACAGGGGCAAGGTCAGGGACAGGGAAGTGGACAGGGACAAGGACAGGGTAGCGGTCGGGGACAAGGCCAGGGTAGGGGACAGGGCCAGGGACAAGGCCAGGGTAGTGGTCAGGGACAAGGACAGGGCCAGGGTAGTGGCCAGGGACAAGGTCAGGGACAGGGAAGTGGAAAGGGCCAGGGACAGGGCCAGGGTAGCGGTCAGGGACAGGGCCAGGGTAGCGGTCAGGGCCAGGGCCAGGGTAGCGGTCAGGGCCAGGGAAGTGGTCAGGGCCAGGGAAGTGGTCAGGGCCAGGGACAGGGACAAGGCCAGGGAAGTGGTCAGGGGAGTGGTTATGGTCAGGGGAGTGGTTATGGTCAGGGCAGTGGCCATGGTCAGGGGAGTGGTTATGGTCAGGGAAGCGGTCAGGGCAGCGGTTATGGTCAGGGAAGTGGTTATGGTCAGGGAAGCGGTCAGGGCAGTGGTTATGGTCAGGGAAGCGGCCATGGTCAGGGGAGTGGTTATGGTCAGGGAAGTGGTTATGGCCAGGGAAGTGGTCAAGGGAATGGTCAGGCATGTGGCCAAGGAAATGGTCAGCGCCGTGGTGGTTGAATTGTTAATGGGATTCCTGCCTAACACTTACTGGAGATCTCTTAAATTCTATGCTCTATTCATATGGCCATGTTTTCCCTGTTTACTCGAACAGTTTAGAAATTTGTTGGTCCCCCCACCTCAAATAAAAAATGCTTGATTTGAAGAGTTGGTGTTTTTGGTATTATTTGGCTGTTTCCTCACATCGCTAACTGCCTTCTGCCATCTGTGCTTTAAGTTCCTCTCCTTGAGACCTGTTCCTTTAGCCAAGTATTGAATTTCAGCCTGAGCCCTATGGGCCCCAACTTAAGACATCGGGACAGTTTTCACGTCATAGCTCAGACGTGGGTGGGGAATCGGGGTTGTTTTAGTCGTCTTGGATCTATGTTTTAAAATCTCCAATTATGGTGATGAAAAGGATTTGCCTCACTGGTGGAAACGACACCAGACCTATACCGTAACTGTCAAGAGAGGCTCGACTGTGATTGGTGTCCAGCAACAGCAGCGAGTGCTGGAAGAGTTCCACATAAAAGCGCACTCAAAGCTTGCCGCAAAACCCCAGCAAGTTAGAACCATAATATGTTGGGGCCAGGGGAAAAATAATATTTACTGAGTTTCGGTTAGGTTTTGTGAAGGGCTTTTGCTCCACTTGCAACGTATGCCCGTATTGTAAGCGCTCTAAAATAGTGCCTCTACATTAATGTAATTGCTGTTATGAGCAAAAATGATGGTTGTTTCCTCAAGGGGAAAAAATGCAAGTGATTGTGCTTCGCGACTCCTAGTCCGGCAAAGTGGCTTTAGCTTTCACTCTCTGCACAAACTATTAAATATGTGCCTAATATAGCACACCTCTATATAGGTTAAATGTTTAAACTAACATTGTGATAATTAAGTATTTTATGTATAGATTTTATTTTGGTTAAGTGGTGATTGATTTGAGAAGGCTAAGTTGATCAAACATTGGTTAACTCACTGGCCGCTTGGTCGTTAGGCTACTTGAATATACAAACGCTTGAATTTAACAAAAAATTTGCCAATATAATTCTTAAAGTTCTGGAGCAAACATTGGCTCTGAGGCATCATTTTTGGAAGACTTAAGGCTCTCTCATAACAGTTTCATTGAAGAACATGTATCCTTCTGGAGCTCCCCTGCACGAGACAGACTCTTCTGATGATCCTCTACAGAAAAACTGTACTCTGAAGCACTCATTTGAAGTTCCTCTACCTTATACCTATTTGTCTGGAGTATGTTTTCAAAAGAAACATCCTTCCGAAGGAACTTCTCTGTATGCTGGGTTCAGTGTCATACCGCACACCTTAAAGGCCCCCCGCAGAGAACAAGATAGCCCCCACCCACCAGCAGTAATATCATAGTTATTGTGCACCTGCTGCAGGTCTCTTCCATTTACATAGCTAACTGACTTATCAGTCGTGGATGTGGTGAATAATCGTTGCATTGATGCATTTCACGTAGGTTAATGGCCAACACGTTTCCGTTCAAACAATGTCCTAAGACTCGCTAACTGCCAAAAAAAAACATATATATAAAAATAAATGAATAACTATATGTGCTAAATTTGGAGAAAAATGAAATGTCTATATATTTACATCTGCAAGACGAATTATTTAGAGTGTTTGCTCATCTGCAAGATTGGATGTTTCCTTTTAGATGTCAAATATACAGGTCCTTCTCAAAAAATTAGCATATTGTGATAAAGTTCATTATTTTCCATAACGTAATGATAAAATTTAACTTTCATATATTTTAGATTCATTGCACACCAACTGAAATATTTCAGGTCTTTTATTGTTTTAATACTGATGATTTTGGCATACAGCTCATGAAAACCCAAAATTCCTATCTCAAAAAAAATAGCATATCATGAAAATGTTCTCTAAACGAGCTATTAACCTAATCATCTGAATCAACTAACTAACTCTAAACACCTGCAAAAGATTCCTGAGGCTTTTAAAAACTCCCAGCCTGGTTCGTTACTCAAAACCGCAATCATGGGTAAGACTACCGATCTGACTGCTGTCCAGAAGGCCATCATTGACACCCTCAAGCGAGAGGGTAAGACACAGAAAGAAATTTCTGAACGCATAGGCTGTTCCCAGAGTGCTGTATCAAGGCACCTCAGTGGGAAGTCTGTGGGAAGGAAAAAGTGTGGCAAAAAATGCTGCACAATGAGAAGAGGTGACCGGACCCTGAGGAAGATTGTGGAGAAGGACCGATTCCAGACCTTGGGGGACCTGCGGAAGCAGTGGACTGAGTCTGGAGTAGAAACATCCAGATCCACCGTGCACACTTGCTCAATGGTCCAAAGTACTTTTTTTCGGATGAAAGCAAATTTTGCGGGTCATTCGGAAATCAAGGTGCCAGAATCTGGAGGAAGACTGGGGAGAAGGAAATGCCAAAATGCCTGATGTCCAGTGTCAAGTACCCACAGTCAGTGATGGTCTGGGGTGCCACGTCAGCTGCTGGTGTTGGTCCACTGTGTTTTATCAAGTGCAGGGTCGATGCAGCTAGTTATCAGGAGATTTTGGAGCACTTCATGCTTCCATCTGCTGAAAAGCTTTATAGAGAGGAAGATTTCGTTTTTCAGCACGACCTGGCACCTGCTCACAGTGCAAAAACCACTGGTAAATGGTTTACCGACCATGGTATTGCTGTGCTCAATTGGCCCGCCAACTCTCCTGACCTGAACCGCATAGAGAATCTGTGGGATATTGTGAAGAGAAAGTTGAGAGACGCAAGACCCAACACTCTGGATGAGCTTAAGGCCGCTATCAAAGCATCCTGGGCCTCCATAACACCTCAGCAATGCCACAGGCTGATTGCCTCCATGCCACGCCGCATTGAAGCAGTCTGTTCTGCAAAAGGATTCCCGACCAAGTATTGAGTGCATAACTGAACATAATTATTTGAAGGTTGACTTTTTAATACAGAAAAAAAAGAAGAAAAAAAAAACACTTTTCTTTTATTGGTCGGATGAAATATGCAAATTTTTGTTGAGATGGGAATTTTGGGTTTTCATGAGCTGTATGCCAAAATCATCAGTATTAAAACAATAAAAGACCTGAAATATTTCAGTTGCTGTGCAATGAATCTAAAATATATAAAAAGTATAATTTTTATCAATACATTATGGAAAATAATGAACTTTATCACAATATGCAAATTTTTTGAGAAGGACCTGTGTGTGTGTGTATATATATATATTTATTTTTTTTGTAGAATAAAAATAGATGTCTATTAGAAGTCTTTAAGATGTTTATGATTTAGAACGTATGTAAAACTGACATCTGAAAGACATCTGTCAGATGTTTGTAGACAGCAGATGCTTTCCAGATCAAGAGATCTTTAACAGACATCTTTCAGACGTACATGTGCTATTATGTTTGTAAACATTCAGATGTTACAGTATTTTAGCCTATTTTTAGCCTCTCAAAACACATTTTTTTTAATCCATGCAGCAAACATTTTAAATATCTTGAAAAATGCTTTAATGTCTTTAAAGCTTTGGCCATTTTTTTCTTTCTTTTTTGTCTAGTTAAAATCTGGCCAAAATCTAGAAAAAAAATGATGCTGGCTATGACTAAGTGCAATTAAGGCTAAGACTCTCTTTGTTTTTTTGACCCTATGAAAAAATGATGCTAAACATCTTTTCTACTAAAACCAGTTTCAGAACAACATTAATACAGAGAAACACATGAATAGAGATGATAAAATACAGATTCTGCTCTGGGTGAACCGATATTTCTTTCTCTCTTTCGTTTTTTAAGCCCTGCCTATAGCATATGGAGCCACAAACATGCAGGAAAAAATAGGCTAATTATTATGGCATGGTGTGAAGGCAGCATTTAGCTCATCCAATCCCAATCAAACATACCTGAGCAAACTAATCAAGGCATTCAGATTACTTGAAAGCTAGAGGCAGGTGAGTTTGATCAGGGTTGTAATTGACCTGCTCTCCATGAATCTTTTAAACCCCATTTTACTGAGGTAGATATTACAGCACCACTTATTCATTTGATTGTTGTGCGCTTCGCTGTCCGCTTCTCCTGACGCACCAATTCAGCACATTTTCCAGCAGAGATCGTTGTGAGATCGCACGACGGGAGGATGACAGCTCGAGTGTATTTCTCGTTGATTGCTTTCTTATTGTGTCTGTTTGGATACTTGAACATAACTCGCGCTATACAAAGACGATCCACAGGTGAGAAGACCTGTTGACTTCATTACACCGCCTGAAGAAATGCAGAAATTAGTGACTCCATCTTTAAAAGTTATTAACACCATTTAGGAATGAGTAGTAGGTTTTAAAGGATGGCTTTACAAAAAAAGAAAGCAGTATAATACTTAGAATATAATTCACTCTGTAGGTAAAACCTGCTATTCATGCTTTGAGTGTTTCATGTTGTATACTGAAGTGGCATACTGTCTATATGCAAAAACTACAATTTTATGTTTGTGCATAAAACTGTGTCCACACAGTGAAGCCGGGTCAATGTCCAATACCAGGGATGATTCCACTGTGTGCTAAAAGCTGTTTCCATGTTTCCAGGGACAGGAAAGTGGTCAGGGACAGGGCCAGGGACAAGGTCAGGGTAGTGGTCAGGGACAGGGAAGTGGTCAGGGACAGGGACAAGGACAGGGTAGTGGTCAGGGACAGGGCCAGGGTAGTGGCCAGTGACAGGGCCAGGGACAAGGACAGGGACAGGGAAGTGGCCAGGGCCAAGGCCAGGGACAGGGAAGCGGCCATGGTCAGGGACAGGGAAGCGGTCTGGGACAGGGACAAGGCCAGGATAGTGGCCAGGGTCAGGGACAAGGACAGGGAAGTGTATCTAGAGCCCTAACATTCTCACTGTCCTCAATTAAAGTTTGGATGTGTGTCTCTAATTCTGAAATCTTCTCTGTCAGCCTAACTATTTCCCTGCATTTATTACATGTGAATCCCTCATCAGCGACAGAGATAGATAAACTGTACATGTGGCAAGAGGTGCAAATAACAATAGCAGGAGAAGCCATTACTGTGACGATCGTGCACCAGAGAGACACAGGAGAGACACAGGAGAGAGTAGACCCAAACGCAAGTATGTTTAATGGGATAATCCAAATCGTTGTTAGACACAAGCCATGGTCAAAACCAAAAAGACAGTCCAAAAATAAACAAGTAAACAAACAAAGAAGGGAACAGGAAAGGGAACAGAACTGGAACTCGGAGGACGAGAAGAAAATGAAGGAACTCGGAATACGAGAAAGCTGATAACACAAAGGGTAAGGACTCCATACAAACAACAGGAAAAGACTTTAATATATAGGGAGACTAATGACACTAGAGTTCCTATACCTGATGAAATGAACAGAAGTGCAATTACTGTGAAGACAGGACCAGACTAGAGGAATTCTAGTGCCTACGGTGAAGTGCCTAAGGGGAAGTGAGCCCACTAGTGGACACCCAGAGAAACAGAGACTAGACAGCGTGACATTACCCCCTCCTCCAGGGAGCAGCTGCCAGATGCTCCACCCAAACCCAAGGGAAAACCAAAGACACAAAGAGACAAGGAGGGAGGTGGAGCGGCGGAGGATCAGGGGGAGGGACGGAGGGCCAGATAAAATGGTAAACAGAGACAAGAGGACCAGGTAGAATGGGGTAACCGAGACAAGACGACCAGGTAAAATGGGGAAACAGAGAAAAGAGAAGTGCAACCCAAATCAAGGAGTCCTGGAGGGTGGTGGACCGGCGGAGGATCAGGGGGAGAGACGGAGGGTCAGGTCCTTAGAGGGAAACAGAACGAAAGATACAGACAAGAAACCCAGGAGGGAGGTTGACTGGCGGAGGATCAGGGGGAGGGACAGAGGTCCGGGTCCATAGGAGGAAACAGAAAGAAAGACACAGACAGAAAAACAACAAAAAATAAACACAAAAACACCAGTCCAAGAAGGGCATCACGTGACGCCCCCCAGGGTGGAGCAGAAGACCACCACAACCATGTGGTCGGACCGGACACCCCCCAGGTTGGAGCAGAAGACCACCACAACCGTGTGGTCGGAACGGGTGCCCCCCAGGGCGGAGCAGAAGACCACCACGTCAGTGTGGTCAAGATCGGAGTCCCCCAGGGCGGAGCAGAAGACCACCACAACCATGTGGTCAGGACAGACGCCCCCCAGGGTGGAGCAGAAGACCACCACATCCTTGTGGTCGAGGCAGAAAGCCCCCAGGGAGGAGCAGAAGACCACAACATCTGTGCGGCTGGACCAACGGGAGGACAAGTCTGGTTGGGCAAGTCTGAAACATAAAACATGAGCATGTTAAGGGTTGCCTCTGTGGCCACAACAGGAACAGTCAGTTGCTCAGAGAGTTCGACTGAGACATGACGAGTCTCTGGAAGTTCCGCAGAGGCGAGGAGAGACTCTGGTAGCTCATCAGAGACGTGAAGAGGCTCTGGTAGTTCCATAGAGAAGTGATGAGTGTTTATACTGGATTCCAGAAGATTGGTGCTGACTTGACTCTGCTCATGAAGATTATTGGTGACCTGCATTTGTTCATGAAGATCATTGGTGACTTGTATTTGTTCATGAAGATCAATGGTGACTTGCCTTTGTTCATGAAGATCAGTGGTGACTTGAATTCTCCCATGAAGAACCACGGTGACTTGACTCTGTCCTTGAAGATCACCAGTGACTTGACTCGGTCCTTGAAGATCACCAATGACTTGACTAGGTCCTTGAAGATCACCAGTGACTTGACTCGGTCCTTGAAGATCACCAGTGACTTGACTCTGTCCTTGAAGATCACCAGTGACTTGACACTGTCCTTGAAGATCACCAGTGACTTGACTTGACTCTGAAAGGTCAATGGTAACTAGCCTTGACTCTGGAAAGTCTATGGTAACTAGCCCTGACTCCGGAAGGTCAATGGTGACTAGTCCTGACCCTGGAAGGTCAACGATGACTAGCCCAGACTCTGGAAGGTCAAAAGTGACTAACCCTGACTCTGGAAGGTCAACGGTGACTAACCCTGACTCTGGAGGGTCCACGAGCACTTGACTCGACTCTGGAGGGTCCACGAGCACCTGACTCGACTTTGGAAAATCAACGGGCACCTGACTCCACTCTGAAAGGTCAACAGGAACTAGCCCTGACTCTGGAAGATCAACGGTGACTAACCCTGACCCTGGAAGGTCGACGGTGATTAACCCTGACTCTGGAAGGTCAACGGTGACTAACCCTGACTCTGGAGGTTCCACGAGCACCTGACTCGACTTTGGAAAATCAACGGGCACCTGACTCGACTCTGGAAGGTCAACAGGAACTAGCCCTGACTCTGGAAGGTCAACGGTGACTAACCCTGACTCTGGAAGGTCAACGGTGACTAACCCTGACTCTGAAGGGTCCATGAGCACCTGACTCGACTCTGGAGGGTCCATGAGCACCTGACTCGACTCTGGATGGTCAACCGGAACCTGACTCAACTCTGGAAAGTCAACGGGCACCTGACTCACCTCGGGAAGGTCAACAGGAACTAGCCCTGACTCTGGAAGGTCAACGGTGACTAACAGAACAGAACAGAACAGAACACAGTATTAAGAACCAAGGGTTCCCAAACTTTTGAGGGGGTTATTTTAATAATTTCAGCAATTTTTTTTTGTCTTATAGACTAAATGTAAATATATTTTATGTACAATATCTTACTCAGGACAATACTAAATAAAAATTAACACGCATTTAGAATGATCTCTCTTATTTTTTGAAAATTACTCATATTTTCACAAGGGGTGCCCAAACTTTCGAGCCCCACTGTATATATAGACATGTCTGTTCTCCTCATGAACCGATTTTGGACAGGCTTCTGAAGCAGAGTAATGGTCTATAGCTGATCTACAGCTAAATATAGAAGTGTTGGGTATAACCAATGGATATTTCGCACTACGTACATTTAATAATAATAAAATATGACACTTACCACAAGGGAAAGAGGAGAATGAGAAGGAGGAGGAGAAGAATGAGGAGGAGGATGTTACAGACACGCCTCGTTCGCAACAAGGTCTTACCTGTATGCTAACTCTAAGAACTAACTCTATCTCTACTTACCTCTCTCCAGAAGCTCCCAGTCTTCATCGTGCGTGTGTGTGGTACACCCTCTTCCTCCAGCATCTCTACCCCTCACCAACGGATCCATTCTTCACTGCCTCCAGCACCATCACTTTACCCACCACTACCCTCCTCTGCTTGTGCCTAAATAAACTGTGTTTCTGTTACCCACAGCCTCCTGAGTTCCGTAACAGAGGATGAGAAGAATGAGGAGGAGGAGGTGGAGAAGAATGAGGAGGAGGATGAGAAGGAAATAGAGAAGGAGATGAAGAATGAAGAGGAGGATGAGAAGAAGAAAATGGAGAATGAGGAGGATGAGAAGAATGAGGAAGAGGCTGAGAAGGATATGGAGGAGGATGAGAAGAAGGAAATGTAGAAGGAGATGGAGGATGAGAAGAATGAGGAGAAGAATGAGGAGGTGGATGAGGAGGAGAAGAATGAAATGGAGAAGGAGATGGAGGATAAGAAGAATGAGGAGGCAAATGAGAAGGAGATGGAGAATGAGAAGAACGAGGCAGGAACTGCTGTTTTCTCCAGCTGGAGAAAAAAAAAACCCTCGCTGCTATGTAAAAAAAAATTGTTAATGGAGATTGAGAAGGCAAAGTTGAATGAAAAGGAGATGAAAAAAAAAGAAAAGTAGGCTACATTAAGGATATCTCAATAACACTGTCATTTCTCTTTGCAGGATTGGAACAAGGTTGGTTTTGGGGGGTTCTTCTTCAAGCAGTAATACCTCTCTTTATATTTTGGGGGTTAATGTTAAAGCTCTTGTATGTTAAATTATTCTGGGAGCAAGAACCCCATTAGGAAATATACTGCCAAAGATAAATTGTGTTCAATAAACTCAAGTTAACTTGCCAAATTGATACTGGACGCTGTTTATCCTGTTCAACTTGTTCAACGTTCATATCGTTCAATCGAACTCCACCAGCATTATAAAGTTAGTTTTCATTGTGATATTAGTTTAAAATTCCCCTGTGGTGGAAAGAGGTCATGTAAAAGTAATGCATTTAACATGTTTTTACCATAGTAACATGTCGCTCAACCATGTTACATGTAATAAAACCCTCAGTAACCACAACACACATCATGTATCTCCCGTCGTAACTGTAGTTTTACTTTGGTATTTGTAGCATACAAATGGTACCATACTTTTTACCACAGTAATTGCCCTTTTAAGACTTTTCGCCATTTTACCATTTTACCAGTTTAATGGTCTCAGCTTAAATTATTCACTCCTCGATGGCCCCATCTTGGGTTCATCTCTCCTGGGGGTCTTACTCAGATTCCGTGTCTGAACCCTTATCAGTGCGGATATCCAGGGAATGTTCCACCAGGTCAGCCTTCTTCCTGAAGATAGACCACTTCTTCAGTTTATCTGGGGTGACTCCAAGGAAAAAGGCACCCCTGATATCTTTGAATGGCAAGTTCTGCCATTTAGGACAACACGCAGCCCCTGCTGTGCAACCTTTGCCTTACAGCAGCATGTAAGAGACCATAGCCAACTGGGTAATGATTAAAGGTTCTCCACAGAACTATGCTTTTACGTTGACAATTGCTTGCAGAGCTTGCCATCACCAGAGGAGGCTAAGCAATTGGTTGACAAGCTGAGGGGTTTGTTAGCTGAAGGAGGCTTTGAATTGAGGCAATGGGCCAGCAATATTCCAGCTGTCATTAACCATCTTCCACCTGAAGCAAGATCGGATGGGTTTGAACTCTGGCTAGCCCATGAAAAGACTGATGTCCAAGAGTCCACATAGGGCCTTAGCTGGAATTGCCCAGTAGATGTCCTGACTTACCATCACCGGCCCATCGATCATGGGGCTCCAACCATGAGGATTATTTATAAAGTTTTAGCCAGTCAGTATGACCCCTTAGGATATATCTTCCCGTATACTATGAGGGCTAAGGTACTCATCCAACAACTTTGGAACAAGCAGCACAGCTGGGATGATACTCAACTTCAGAGCTCAGAGCTGGAATGAATGGGAAAGTCAGTTGCAGTTTCTTCACAAAATCAGTTTCCCAAGATCATATGTACCAGCTTCAGTAGATCAAACAAGATCTATTACAGACCTTCACGTGTTCAGTGATGCTTCAGAGAGCACATATGGAGCAGTCGCCTACCTGCACACTTAAGATCAGCAGGGTAAGTTCCATCTGTCATTCGTATTGGCACGTTCTAGAGTAGCACCTAAAAGAGTCCGGTCAATACCCCGCTTGGAGCTCTGTGCTGCGGTAATTGGTGCACAGCTAAAAACCCAGTTGCAGAAGGAGTTAACATTGCCACTTTGCCACACAGTTCTCTGGACAGACCCTACTACAGTGCTGTCTTGGATTCAGTCAGAGTCTTGCCATCATAAGGTTTTCGTTGGTACCAGAGCGGCTGAAATCCATGACCTTACCAACACCACCGCTTGGCAATACGTGGATTCAGCACAAAATCCAACGGATGACCTTACAAGAGGAAAGACTCTAAAAGACCTTGCTAAGCCAAACAGATGGAGCCATGGGCCCCCATTCCTGCTCCTTTCCTCAGAGAACTGGCCAGCAAACCTCACAGAGTGCCCTGAGATCGACAAGTCTGAGTTCAAGAAATCTGCATTCTGTGGAGTTGTAGCTGTTAACAGACAATTTGGCAGTGAGTAAAAGACCTGGACAGAGCTGGTAAAGGCCATTGCAAAGGAGCTACATGGGGCGGCTAGAGAGTCAGGAGAACCTACAGCAAGCACTTACCAAACAGCAGAGACATTCATACTCCAGAAGGTACAAAATGAGAGTTTCCCTGAAGAATTACAATGGTTGAGATCAGGCAAACCTCTTCAACATAATAGCCCCTTACTTACCTTAACTCCAGAATATGACACATCCACCAATCTACTCCGGGTTGGTGGTAGGTTACGACATGCAGAAACCTTAGAACCTGAAACATCCCATCGTACTAGATTCTAGACATCCACCCGTGAAAATACTTCTTTAAGATTTTGATGAAAGACTCTGCCATTCAGGTCCTGATCGGTAGTTCGCAGAAATAAGGAGATAATTCTGGGTGTTAAGAGGAAGCGCAGCCATCCGCATCTTACAGCATGCCTGTACAGAATGTCAAAGACTCAGAGCCAAACCTACCTTTCTCAAAATGGCAGACCTTCCTTTGGCATGCTTATGCCTCTACAAACTAGCCTTTCATTCCACCGGTATGAATTGCTTCGGCCCTTTCCTTGTAAAGATTGGTCGACGAGTAAAAAATAGGTGGGGAATCATCTACAAGTGTCTTTCCACATGAGCTGTACACGTGGACATGCTGAACAGCTTGGACACAGATTCTTTTCTGATGTCACTTCGTAGGTTTATTGCTCGAAGAAGTTCCCCACTATAAATTATTGTCGGACCAAGGAACAAATTCCAGGCCATGTCACCTGATCTCCAGCAAAATCTCACACCACATAAGATAGCATTCCATTTTAATCCCCCTGCAGCATCACACTTTGGGGTAGTGTGGGAAAGGGAGATAAGATCCATTAAAATGGCACTATCTACAACTATTGGGGACCAAACAGTACCGGAGGAGGTACTCAGGACTGTCATGATCAAAGTAGAGAACATCCTTAACTCCAAGCCCTTGGGAATGTGTCTTGTAATGTGGCTGATCCTGATCCAGTAAAACCCAACCTTCTTCTCACAGGGCGGCTAGACAACTCCCTACCTACAGTCATATACCCTAAAGAAGAGGTCTTGAGTCGTCGCCGTTGGAGAAACTCTCAAGTGAGGGCTGACCACTTCTGGTACTCTTTTATCCGCCATTACCTTCTGAACTTGCAAGTCAGACAGAAATGGCACCATAAATTCCCCTAATATGACCACAGGCACAATAGTCATGATAATGGATCCTCATCAGCCCAGAGCCCATTGGTCAATTGGAAAGGTAGTCCAAGTGCACCCCAGTCAAGACTCGCAAGTGAGATCAGTGGATGTCCAAGTACAAGGGAAGGTTTATACTAGACCTGTAGCTCGTCTTGTGGCCCTACCCCCCCTTCCAGAAGATAATACAGAGGAGCCGAATACACCCAAAGCAGCAGCAGTAACACACATGCAACCTTCATAAGTGTCAAATTGAACACAAATTGGGGATGGCTGTACAAACAGCTTGCATGCATGACCCTTTTAAGACGTTTTGCCCCTTTAAGACTTGTTGCCCTTTTAAGACTTTTTGCCATTTTACCATTGCGCAGCAAATTTGAAGAGAAGAGATATAAGCCGATCCAATACAAGCATAATATGTGTGCGTGCATCCTATAATGCCGCGTTTCCACCGCAGGAACTTTACTCAGGAACTAGGGACTTTGGCCTGGTACTCGATGTGTTTCCACCGCAGGAACCAGGAACTAAATAAAGTTCCGGGTAAAAAAATGCTCCTCTGAAAGTCCATGCTGGCGAGGTGGTTCTTTTTCAAAGTTCCGGAACTTTCGGGGTGGGACTTGGGTGCTAAACATACTGATTGGTTGAGTTCAAGCAGCATTTATTCGGATCAACGTTTTCAAAATATTAGTGTTATTGTGTCATGAAATGTATTTTTAAAAGTATTTCAGGCGAGAATGTAGTTGTTTAAAACTCAAATCTGTGGTTTATTTATAAAGACAGCGCCTATTTAAAAATGTGTTTCGCTGATCTCAGAGATGGTCAGCTCCACGCAATCAGCGGGAGCTCAGTGATTATCTATCCGCCGAGAAGCAGCTTTTTTTCGGCTAGACCTTCTGATATGTGCCACTGGCTCTGATGTCTCTTTAGTGGTTAAACATAAAATATAATTTAGCTGCGGGGTAAATCTAACAGGTTTTCATTGGTCTGTATTCAATTGATCTATATGTTAAAATGAAAATAAAAAAGGCAAATTTATATAATATTTCGTTTCATTGTAATGGCTGTATATATATATATATATATATGGTAACACTTTAGAATAAGGTTCCATTAGTTAATGTTAGTTAACTACTTCCGTTAACATGAACTAAGCAAGAACAATCCTTCTACAGCATTTATAAGTCTTAGTTCATGTTAATTTCAACATTTACTAATGCATTATTTAAATCAAAAGTTGTGCTTGTTAACATTAGTTAATGCACTGTGAATTACCATGAACTAACAATGAATAACTGTATTTTCATTAACTAACATTAACGAAGATGAATAAATACCGTAATGTATTATTCATTGTTTGTTCATGTTAATTAATACATTAACTAACATTTACTAATGGAACCTTATTATAAAGTGTTACCATATATATATATATATATATATATATATATATATATATATATATATATATATATATATATATATATATATATATATTTATTTATTTATTTATATTTATATTTATATATATACACACACATAACACATATCCCTGAACTAAGTACATTTCTGCAGCTGTTCTTATGTTAAAATGAAAACGAAAGGAGGTGAGAAATGAAGAACGATATAAAGACTCTCATGAAGTAACATTTAACTCTTTTTTTCTCCTTAAAAAAGGTGTCACATGGAAGTGCATGGCAGCCTACAGTTTATGAGGAGAAGCTGATTTTTTTTTTTTTTTTGCAATTAATATATCTGTTACAAATCAGCAGAGTTTGATACTTGCACCTTAGCCTGTTATTTGTTTCCTAGTTTGCAGAAGCTCTTCTAATGGGGGAGACTTACATTTACTCAAGCTATTCAGCTTATTCTGCCCCGCCCACTTTTAATACTTCGCATTTCCGCATTTTGTCATCCGACTTCCGCTAAACTTATACGGCACGTCCGGTTACTAGTTCAGTAGTTGTAAGATTTTTTATAGCTAGCTATAATTGTGGTGAAATGACAAAGAAAGTTATGTAATAAATTGGTAGCAAGATGAAAACGTCTTACGACGATCAAATGGTCTTAAATTGTCCCATCCATCGTCACTGTTAACTTGGGTAATGTTAGATGATATGAAGAAGTGGCCAGAATTAACCTATATATTTAACTGTCCTGTCAGGAGGAGTTGATGGAGCAGCAAGGAAAAATTATTTTTAAAAAAAATTACTGAGGCTTACCAGTATTAACATAGTGAGACAGTAGGTCGTGTACTGTTACACAGCACATCGTCTTTTTAAAATTGAACGTGCAACCAGCCAGTCGAGCAGTCTAAACCTCTCAGTGTGGGTGCTGTATAGTTTTGTGTGTGTGTGTGTGTGTGTGTGTGTGTGTGTGTGTGATGTTAACATACATGAAGTTATAAATGTTTAAAAGTATATTAACGTGTTTGACGACCATCATCAGACTAAGTATTTTGTCTAATAACTTAATTGTACAGTTGAGTAAGGTAAGTGAAAGTTTATCAATAACACATTAGAAAAGGAGGTGGCTGGAACTTGGAAGTGAAAAACGCCTTATATCCAGGTATGCATAATTATTAGGCAGATTTTCTTTTACAGATAAAACAAGCCAAAAAAAATATTATATATCACTTATAAAAGATTAAATGTAAAATTAGTAGTTAAGATGGGTGTGGTTTGGTATCGGTAAATTTTACCAAAAAATATGATCAGAAAATCAACTTGCCTCTTAATTCTGCACAGTGTATATGCAAAAGGTAAGGTAAAGGTAAGATTTGGTAGGTGTTACATTAAGTCTAATCAATAAATAATGTAGATAAACGTCAAGTGTAATAATAATAATGAATGATTATGAAATAAGACAACTGTGAAAGCTTTGAAATGTATTTTAGGTTTGCCATGTTCTGTACAGGGCTGAGGACCTGTATGCTGCTCATCTGGGTTCCATCACAGCAAGTTACATGTGCCACACAATGAGCATTTCTGTGCCAAGACTGCAGCTAGACTACAAACCTTGTATTTAAAGTTTATGCTTCCTCATGTCAGATGTGTTTCAGGCAGGCTACCTGCTGCTTTCCACAAGATACTTGCAGCTTTAAAAGTAATCAGGAATGAGAATAATTAGGTTAAGGATAGGATATTAGGTAATTGGGATGGGATGTATAGGATGTGGGTGAAGACTAACTATATGAAATAAGTTGTTTTAAATCAGTTGTGTTAAAAGAGACAGACTGTGATTTGTTGTTTAGAACATGGATAATTTAATATAAGTTGTATAAAATCATTTGTGATTTGTTGATCAGTGTTTGTTGTTTTCAGGAAGCAAGAGACACCCCCTACTGACCATCATATAAAATTTCAACATTTAATTTCCATATGTAATGCACCAAGATGGAATTAACTTGCAAACTTGACATGACTTATTCCTTCAAATCAGAGATTAAAGATAAAAAAAAGATAAAATTAAGATAAATAAATAAAAACTATTTACAGCAGGTAACTTCTGGTGACACTGTAAAGGTTCATAAAAAGAACTATTAAAGCAGGTAACTTCTGTTGGCTTTCAGCAAGATCAGGGGCATATGGATCTGATCACCCTCACAGTTGTCCACTGCATCACTGGCGGTCATCGATACATCTGTGGAAATAATTAAATTTTTTTACATTGGTACTTACAATATATCATGAGTATTAATATATGATGGGACCCAAACTTAGAACTGTGTCTGTGTGTGTGTGTGTGTGTGTGTGTGTGAGAGAGAGAGAGAGAGAGAGAGAGAGAGAGAGATGCATTAGAAACAAAACACACTCTTAAAGGGTTAGTTCACCCAGATAGCAAAATTATGTAATTAATAACTTACCCTCAAGTTGTTTCAAACCCGTAAGACCTCCGTTTATCTTTGGAACACAGTTTAAGATATTTTAGATTTAATCCGAGAGCTCTCAGTCCCTCCATTGAAGCTGTGTGTTCGGTCTGCTGTCCATGTCCAGAAAGGTAAGAAAAACATCATCAAAGTAGTCCATGTGACATCAGAGGGTTGGTTCGAATTTTTTGAAGCATCGAAAATAGCAAAAACAACGACTTTATTCAGCATTGTCTTCTCTTCCGTGTCTGTTGTGAGAGAGAGTTTAAAGCAAAGCAGTCTGGATATCCGGTTCGCGAACGAATCATTCAGTTCACCAACTTGAACTGAATAGTTTTAAACGGTTCGCATCTCTAATACGCATTAATCCACAAATGACTTAAACTGTTCACTTTTTTAATGTGGCTGACACTCCCTCTGACTTCAAACAAACCAATATTCTGGAGTAATGCATGCAGTCAAACAGTACACTGACTGAACTGCTGTGAAGAGAGAACTGAAGATGAACACTGAGCCGAGCCAGATAATGAACGAAACATTGACTCATTCACAAGGTTTTACTCCACATTTGAGGCTTTCTGCATCAGAAAGAAGTAACGTTTCTAAGATGGAGGAATGCTATTTTTATAACATGGGAAATATGGTTTTCAAAAGACAAGTTCCTAATATAACACCCAGATTTTTGACTGTAGAGGAAGGAACAGTACATTCGTCTAGTTGCAAACTGTAGTCTACTAGATTCTTTGTACTGTTTTTTTTTTTTTGGTCCAATAAATAATATATCTGTCTTATCCGAATTTAATAGAAGAAAATTATTGGTCATCCAATCCTTTACATTTTTAACACACTCTGTTAGCTTAGATAATAATAAGTATAATGATAATAAGTTTCATCTGGTCTCGTTGATATATATAGTTGAGTATCATCAGCATAACAGTGGAAACTAATCCCATATTTTCTAATAATATTACCAAGAGGCAACATGTATATTAAAAATAGAAGGGGACCTAGGACGGATCATTGTGGCACTCCATATTTTACTTGTGATAAATGAGATGACTCCCCATTTAAATAAATAAAATGGTAGTGATCAGACAGGTAGGATCTAAACCATCTTAGAGCCTGCCCTTGAATACATGTATAGTTTTGTAATTGTTCTATGAGTATGTCATGATCTATGGTGTTGAAAACAGCACTAAGATCAAGTAAAACTAGCAATGAAATGCAGCCTTGATCTGATGCAAGAAGCAGGTCATTTGTAATTTAACAAGTGCAGATTCTGTGCTATGGTGGGGCCTGAAACCTGACTGAAATTCTTCATACAGATCATTTTATTGCAGGAAGGAGCTTAATTGAGAAGATACAACTTTTTTTTTTTAATTTTAGACATAAATGGTAGATTTGAAATGGGCTAGGATCTAGTTGTGATATCTTAATAAGAGGCTTAATAACCACCAGCTCAAATGGGTATTGATATTGAGAAGCGGTTCTTCGTCTACAGGTAACAACTCTTTCAGTAATTTAATGAGTACAGGATCTTATAAACATGTTGTTGGTTTAGATGCAGTGATAAGTTTATTTAGCTCTTCCTGCCCTATAGTTGTAAAGCACTGCAGTTTATCTTTGGGTGCGATGGATGAAACTGAAGTATTAGACGCTGTAGAATCTACATTCGCTATTGTATTTCTAATGTTATCTATTTTGTCATTGAAGAAATTAAAACATTTATTGCTATTAAAGGTTAATGCAATACTTGAATCGGGTGGCATCTGGTTATTTGTTAATTTAGCAGCTGTGCTAAATAAAAACCTTGGATTGTTTTGGCTATTTTCAATGAGTTTATGGATATGCTCTGCCCTAGCAGTTTTTAGAGCCTGTCTATAGCTGGACATACTGTTTTTCCACCCAATTCTGAAAACTTCCAAGTTAGTTTTTTTCCATATACTCAAGACTATTATTTTCTTTCTTGAGAGAGTATTACTGTTATACCATGGCACAGTACGTTTTTCTCTAATCTTTTTCAGTTTGATGGGGGCAACAGCTTCTAATGTATTAGAGAAAATAGTGCCCATTTTGCCAGTCATTTTGTCTAGTTCATGTGTATTTTGGGGTACAAATAGCAGTTGAGATAGATCTGTTTAACTTTATACGAGTCCCCTATTAATATCATGATCTTATTGCCTTAAAATGTGATTCAAAACTAATTTTTATTGATGTTGCTTTAAATTTTATGGCAATAAGATCATGATCTTTTCTGGGGATCAAAAGGCACTGAATGCCAGGAATGAAAATGAACATGTCTTAAAAATTCAGAACAAACCTTTATTCATAATGTCTTTATTTTGACTCGGTGTATAAAAAATGGCTGAGAGTAATCTCTTAGTAATTCATAGTGTCCATTCAAACGAATGAAGATCCTGCTTGTTGCAGACTGATGGATGTTGATGAGGTCAGATATTTGTAAAGTGCTTTTTACCTTGGACTGTCATATAATTTCAATTTTATCAGCAATCAAGACGTTTTAACATTTCAAAACACATTCTCATGTTAGCAGACAGATTACAATTTCACACGTGATCAACAGTTCCTCAACAAATATAAAATATCGAAATGTAATATTATCAAAGTGATAGAACTGAGGGTGTTGACGAAAATCTGTATTTGTAGCCACTTTCTAATACATTGAACAAAAACAATAAACAGTGAGTATCTTATTGTTTATCAAATATTCACATTTTAGTATTTTGTTATATCTCTGGAACACAAATGATCTGTTTTCTCAAATCTCAGAACAGTATGTCTGCTGTGCATCTCTTATGCTACAATAACTTTTAAAAACAGTTACATGAACAAATAAAACAATTAGTTGTTACCTCTATCCTTTTACTTTTGTCCATTTGTCCTTTTTTATTACATAAAAAAGACTATATATTTTGAGGTGACTTACACGCATACAATTTTGTTTGAACTGATGATTTACCTCTAGGGTTACCTTTTCATGCACACTCAGTCTTTGATTTTGGACATAAAATACATTGAATTTTAAGGTCGTTATAAATCATGTAATACATGAGATGACCATACCTTAATTAATTGATCAGAAAAAATAAAACAAATATTATTTTGCACAAAACTAAATGTTTTATTTGTGGTCTAAGCCACTGTTGGAGCCCGCTTCACCCCTTCATGAGCTGATTCTTCTTTTGATCTCCTGTAAAGGTAAATGAGGACAGAATTAGGCCTTCTGTCACCCAGCAGCGGACGAGGTGGAACAAAGGACTTCAGTTTCTTTAAGGGGGAATGCCGCATGGTCCGCTTCAGAGCCCCAATCTCTGGCACATGTGCGTTTATGTTTGTAGTATCACTTTTCTTTTGCTCCTTAATCTCCTGGTGCACCTCATCTTGCTCCACCTGTAACCTTGTGCTCACATCTTCTGGGAGTTTAAAACCGGTCTTTTGACCTTTCTTCACTTTCTTTAACTGCTCTTTGGGAAAAGCATTGCTCTTTTCATGGTGGCTCTGATGCTTTTCACCATCTTCCTCGCTCTTTAACTCCTGCACAGAAGCAGCATTCATCTGGAGATCATCTACAGAAGAGTCTTTCATCTGAAGATCATCTACAGAAGAACTCTCCATCTGGAGTTCCACTACAGAAGAAGCATTTTGCTGTAGGAACTCTTGTCTGTTCTGGAGCAGGTATCGGCTCTGGGGCACAGCTCTTCGAGTCAAACTGGCCCCCGTCTTTGTCTCCTCGGACTCATTTTGAAGTGATGTCAAGCTTGCTGTAATGTTTGTCTCCTCAGGCACAATTTCTGTAACATTTTCCAAACTGATTTTCTCTTCTTCCTTGTTCTTTTGCTCTTCTTTAAGAAAACAGTACTTAAACATTCGCCTATGTTTTGCCGAACGGACAGCTGCGTCTTCTATTTGGGCCATTATTCGGAGCCCCCTGTTGGCGAAAGGACTACTGAATTTTGGATACGGAGCCAAGCTCCTGACGACAGAGTTGGGGATATATCCATCAGGAGCAACGGGCCAGATTATTTTCTCCAGACGTGTCCACTGTTTTCTGACGGCGGACCTCTGGTTTGTGTCCGGGAGATTGGTAGATGTACGAGGGCCGTGCATTCCTGTCTCCGATGTCATTTTGAAACGCGGATTAAATCCGTCTGCAAGGAACGGATAGCAAATAATAGCCAGCTGTAGGCAGCCTACATCCTTGAAAATGTGCGAGCGAATAACATCGCGGTAAACCAGCGAAGAATCCAGAACAGTCTCATATTTAGGCTGTTATGACGACATCGCCATGTCAGACGTTCCAAGCATTTAAATCTTTAAAAGTAAACACCACGGTTGGACATTCTCGAGCACACATTAGTAGACTATTAAAATGTTTTAACGATTTTTTTTTATTGTACATTTTAAAACATGTTCCACTCAGATGCAAAACCACCACCCATTATAGTAGGTCAATAAATTCACAAAGAGATAAAACATAATTCACACACTGTAAAAGTTATACATAGCATATTTTATTCAGTTTTACCCTGATGAAACAAAAATATATTGCAGTATATTGGAAAATATCATGTAATATATTAGGCATATATTCTTATATATGGGATTTAATATTAATTTTTTCCAATATATTGCAATATATTGAAAGCAGCAATCATTTGTATATTTTGCAATATATTAGATATGTATCATCAATATATTATTAAATGTATTCAAATATATAATATATTAGAAAATAAAAAGGGAAAATAATATATTACAATATAACACAATATATTTTAAGAAATATATTGGTAAATATATTTTCCTTTCGTAAGGGTAGAGCTCCCTTGAAAGTCACTGACACAATTCAATCAACAATATAGCCTAAATTTAGGCTATATAATTTCTTTTTAAAACAAGAAAGACTTCGGAATAAATATTTGTATGTGATAGTTGACTGTCATTACATTTATTTATTTTATTTAGACCAGATTTGGTCAACTGTAACAGTTATATATTTAGATCCTACACTGCTCCATCAAAGATGAATGATCACACAGTCTCGGACTAATTTGGCACAATAGATTGCGCTAAAATGAAGACAGTAGAAAGGAAAACGCTCTTCATATTTGGCATGGAGGACATGGAGGCTGCTGACAAAAAGGAATGAGAGGGGGTAGAAGAATAGACACAAAGAAAGAGACGGACAGAAAGAAAAGAAATTCATGTGCAAGATAAAAAGATAGGTATTTCAACTTTATTTTGTGACACATCTTATGACATTTCCACCACAGTCATTTACTGCAATGCATGCTGATGACAGCAGATTTATAATGACCTGCCAGTTAGTAATTGTTGTCCATTTTCAGAGAATAATCTGCATAGAAAATCCTTAAAGCGAAGCCTTAACAGTCAAGATCAACTGAGTAACGGACTTGAAACTTGCTATTTTCCTTAGGAACACAATTTTCTTAAAGTATTTTCAGACATGTTCATGTTATGATGATATGCGAATCAGGGAGTAACATCTGTCTAAAAATATAATTCACCTTTTTTATATGAAACTGAACAATGTAGATCCTATCAAATAAATATGTACTTATTGCAATGCATATGGTAAATGTTTAGGTCAGTGCTGTCAAACGATTAATCGCAATTAATTGCATCCAAATGTAAAGATTTTGTTTACATAATATGTGTGTGTATATTTATTATGTATATATAAATACACACACATACAGTATATATTTAGAAAATATTTACATGTATATATTTATATTCATATAATTTAATTTACATATAAATATATTTAATATATAAACAACATATTTTTCTTAAATATATACATGTATGTGTGCCTATTTATATATACGTAATAAATACAGCACACATACATGTGTAAAAAAAAAAATTATTCCGGACGTAATTAATCGTGATTAATCATTTGACAGCACTAATTTTGTCTATTTAAAGACCCAAAGATTGGTAATCAGTTTAAAGTTTAACATATATTTATTGAGTTGGTGATGGCTTACACAGTAACTTGTGTATGAGTATTTAGCAATGATAGAATCAATTCATGTGTTAATGCAGATGCAGAAAAGTTTTGCACTTCTTGGCATTTACGCACTTATACAAAACCACTCCAGCTGCCTATTTGGCACTGAGGTCCACCACTAGATGCTGGTAGGCCATGGTCTTTCCTTTAAAACTGGCCGCTAACAGAATATCCTTATTGTCAACAGAAATCAAGCTAAAGCCTCGAGGCGCGAGCATGTTGAGTTCCTGGAAGGGCTGAAATCTTTGAATGAGCTCATCCCACAGATAGATCCTAGAGAACGAATAATCGCTTCCCAGCAGAAGGTACTGCCTCACTCCAACGCTGAACGGATACACAGCCATTGAGCCCCGTGATGGCAGGGTTTGAATCTCTACGAAGCGCTGGTTGTCCCACCGCAGGATCTTCGAGTCTCCAATGAAGCGCGTGAGGCAGAGATACAGCACTTTTCGAACCCAGAAGTGCTTCACCATCTGCACATCGCCTGATTCGGTGATCTGAGAGTGGTAGGCAAACTGGCGTTGGCTGTGGTTCCACTGATACACCACCGGGGGCTGCGAGGCACTAGAGAGTATGAGTCGAGGTTTGCCGTCCACCTCTAGGAAGTCGATGTGAGTGTCTCTGTGCCAGGGATGGAGGGACTGGTGTGAGTAAAAGCCATTACTGTTCCAGCGGTACAAACTGGTGGATCCGGCTTTAGAGCTGTCAACTACTGCGAAATACCAGTCTCCTTCAATCTGGAATGTCTCGATGAAGTTGGGTTTACGGACACGGGTGGTGTCGATGTCCTGGATTTTGACGAAACGCAATGGACCTTCCTCCCATCTGACAACAACAACAGGATGTTGTAATGATGTCATAATGATGATGATAATAAGCACATGCAAACAGATGCTATAGCAACCTCTGCGTATTGAAATATTTGACCAAATAAAAGGTGCATTCAAGTAGTGTGGTGCTAATTTATTAATTTATTAAGTATATCCACACAATATTTGAAAATATCTTAAAAAAGTAGTCAAACATACTTGTAGATGTGGGATCCTCCAAAGAGCTGAGCCACAACCATGTAGAGAGTGTTGTTGATAACCACAGGTTTACAATACACAGCCGAACGAGCTGGAATACACATACATTAGTATTTGTAACTGAATGTAACTACTTTTTAAACATGTAGCACAAACAAATCTTGATGCATTATTAGTAATAATTTAATACGCCAGAGCAGGGGTTTCCAACCTCTGCAATATTCAGAGCCTTCCCTTGTGAAATTAAGTGTCTAAAAAGATTAATTCAACAACACATTCAGTTGTTACTGTTGCGAAAACATAGGTCTCATGAAAAAAGGTTGTTTCTATACCCACTGCTTCAGAGAAAATGTCCGTAGTTAATTTACTATGGAAATTACTATTTTTATTGGTTTTAATATATCAAGTAAAAAAAAAGTCCACTTACAGCCTTGTAGTTTTTGACTTACATGTGATGTTGTAATGTGTCTTGAAAAGCATGTTCACATGATCCCAAATGAACACGGTGCAGATTCCAGTGTTGGGCTGAGAGTAAACTACATACTGGTCAGCGCTAAACTCGTATGACTCCACAGACAGGGACTGGAATGAGTATGTCTCATACACCGCAAAATCTGGATTAGAAGAACAATTCATATCAGAGCCAGTGTATATTGTGTAAATTTTTAAGGGGTGAAATGAAATGGAGAATCAAAAGGTTCTTGATATGTACAGATGTAAGACTTTAATAATATAAGTTTCAGAACTCAAAACTATCTCTCCAGTTTAAAAGATAAAATATGCATTTCTACCTTTCTAAAACACCAGGATTTTAAATGGGGAGAACTGTGACATCACAATAACATACTCAAGCACATCATTGTTTGAGTGTTAATAATAATATTAGTGAATAGCCAGATCAGAAATATGTACTTAAGTTGAATATTTTTATTATAGGGTTCCTGTAGCTCTAGAGGTAGAACATTGTGTTAACAAGCGCAAGGTTGTGGGTCCGAATCCCGGGGAACACATGATAGGAGAAAATTGTTAGCCTGAATGCATTGTAAGTCGCTTTGGATTAAAGCGTCTGCTAAATTAATCCATTTTTTATTTATAGTTTATGTTTCAGTTTCTACTGCCTCAGGATCTGTTTCAGACTATATTGCTCTTAGTGATTTACATTTTTGTTGGTCATAGAGCTTATCTTCAATGGCTTTTTATCAAGGGAACCAAAGTGATGCCAACGTCTGGGTTGGCCTACAACTGGAGTCTGGGAGGATGCCCCCCCATACGCTTGGTAATATAGTTGACATGTTTTACAGATTTAGATTCCCACTGAATTTCAGCCACCAGTCTCAGATAACCTATGTAAAGGTCTGAACTAGCTCACCTGCGCTGATGCAGTTGAAGTCGCGTGGTGTAAGGTCATGGATGCGTCGACCCTGGAACTCAAAAGGACTGGCGCAGTATATGGCGGGAACTGAAGTGTTGCTCTTCTCCATCCAGTCAACCAGCCATTTGATCTTACAGTCACAACGGAACGAGTTCCCTCGCAGGTCTCTGCATTGGAGAGAAAAATAAAAAGGTACAAAATAGTAAAAAATAATAATAATAATAAAAAAAAAATTGCCTGTTGACTCTGATATGTGAGTGGTTTTCATTCTGGGATCCATGGATAAATTGAGAAGTTTTTTTTTTTTTTTAGTCTTGTGAAGATATATATGGAATTTTTATATCTGTACACATTAAAAGAAAAAGCTCAGTCCCTCACAGAGGAATATTTGGGAATCTGGTACATACAGGTCAGTGAGGATGTCCAGGTGTTTGAAGAGATCTCTGGGAAGGACCTGCAGGTTGTTGTTGGACAGAGACCTGACGCGAAGGAAATTCAAACCAGAGAGACAAAACATGATCTATTTATTCCTTCATTCTTTATTCTAATCTATAAGATATAATAAGTAACACTACGGTGTGATTAACTCAGAGTATTGAAGACTGGACCATGTAAACATGTTGACTGTGGACTCTTTTGGAGCTACAGACACTTTTAAATATACATATACATGGATTTATTCGATTATTAAATGTTTTATTTTTGAATCAATACACTGAAAATTGATAATAGGTAGATGCAATACATACAGATGTGTCAGAGACTTCAGTCCTCTGAATGTGTGCTTTGACAGAGCTTGGACGTCGTTGTTCTCAATAAATCTGTAAAGAAGACAAAAGATAATACAGTATGGGAATTAAATGAACAATTTCAGTCATGTGAATAAATTCAACCAACAACTCATTTGTCAGACAGCTATAAAATTACATTTTTGTAAATATGATAATTGCAGGTGAAGTCATTCAAATGTTTTAGATGCCATTGCGAGAGAAGATTAGCACAGGGATATTAATCAAATGGCATATTTTCTCCCTCTGTATCTACCGTAATAAACAGTAAGGATGGAAAGGCACACTGCCTGTTCCCTGATGGATTCATGAGTCAAGCCGTTTCTGAAGACCTGCCTCTGTCTGCAAACCTTGCCGCATTTGCTTTGTTAAAGCTTTTAGCTTAATGACACTGAGCTTGTGGCCGTTTTCATTAATGCTAAAAGCTTTTTGTAATAGCAAGACCTCCGCCCCCCTCTCTCTTTTATCTCATTCACTCTCTTTCTGCAGTCATTGAGCTGCCAATGCTTTCGTCTGAAAGACAACGCTACCTGAATCTTAAGAAGGACTCACTGCACAACCTGCATTCAGATGAGAGACACAGACAGGCACACACAAGTCTTACTCAAAGATGTCTCTTTAATACCTGGAGAAAGATATTAATATTCCAATTCATCTCAATGGCTTTCAAAAAGGATTTGATTTAAATGATTCTTTTTTAAGAGTCATCACATATGCTGTTATATAATAAAATGCAGTATTTTTAAACTTGTAAAAGTGATGCATTACAATATTGAGTTACTCCACTAATTGTGTCACTTAGTTACTCTTCATGGAAAGTAATGTTACCTTACTTTTGTGTTACTTTTGCCACCTGAGCTAGGCTTGCTTGTTTGTTTATTAATATAAAAAAATCCAAAAGTTATATGTTCTGGTAACTGTAAAAACCATTTCACACCAAAAGTGAAACGAATAAGCCTCAACATGAGGACGGGAGAGATGTCAGTGAATACATGGGAAAACAAAGTAACCGGTGTTACTTAAATACGTTGGATATGTTGTTGTTAATTAAAAATTAATGTGTTTCTTTACTAGTTACTTGAAAAAGTAATCTGATTATGTAACTTGCGTTACTCAGTAGTGTTACCTCCAACACTGATTAAATGTTTGCAGCATACAAAAAATTATTTACTTTGAATATACAAGTACTGAGCGGTAATGGAGTTTTTGGCTTCTACCAAATTACCTTTTAATATTCTGTAAAGGAAAATGGGTTTTATCAGTTGTCTCATTTATAGAAACGAACACAAACTCTTTGGTGAATCAATATGAATTTGGCACATCCTCCAACAGGAGGCTCATCTGTTGATTCATCACTCTAAAATGCAAAACCCCAAAAGGGTAATGAAAATCTATAACTGACAGTGAAAGGAAAGTAGAAAGAACGAGAGATGGATAGGAAGACTTTGTAGTCATTGGGAAAGCTATTGTGCCACATTGTTTCATATCAATAAATGTTCTGACAGATAATTGTTGTGAATGGCTGTGCAAATGATCTCTGACCTGTTTTAAACATTTCATTTGAAACTTGATTTTATAAAAAAAAAAAAAAAGGAATAATCCTTCTGTGGCTGGTTATGATGAGCAAACACTTTCAAACAGGGGTGTCGGACTGGGGGTAAAACCAGTAATGATTACCAGGGCCCCAAAGGAAGAGAGGGCCCTTGAAAAGTCTGGAATATATTTGATTTTACCTGGATATTTTCAATTGGGTGGGGAGGGGGGGTCATGGGGGGTTCATTTATTTGACCAAAAGCCAGTCTAAAAAATATCAGAATAAATCACACTTGAAATGCAACAGAAGTCATTCTGAAACATCTAATCGGTCCATCTGTTGGAAAAGTGTTCAATCTGTCCACCCATCAACCCACTCCTCCTCTATCATTCAGGCCATCCATCCATCCATCCATCAAGCAACATGGAAACATACTCACAGGTACTGCAGGTGTCCAAGACCGGCGAAAGCATCATCAGAAATCAGTGAGAATGTGTTTGAGTTCAACAGCCTGTGCAGAACAAAGAGAAAGAGACAAAGATAAGAGCTTGCACTTTCATTGCGCTGAACATTTCTCATCCTTCTTCAACAGATTTAGAATTTCTTAGGGCCAGGACTATTTTACTTCTCTAAAGAAGAACATTTATTTGGATGTGTTGACATACTAAAGCACATGTATAGTAAAATATATAAGTAGCTTGTAATTCAATATTGTATTTAAAGATAATACATTTTAAATGTACTAAATTGCATCTTCATCCTTTCAAATGTGTAACCACAAACATTCACAAGCACAATATAGAAGTTTCAATAGAAACTACATTTAAGTGTTTAGTTTATCATCAAACCTTGTCAGTATTTAGCAGTGCACTTTTACCATATTTCAAACATTACATGAGTAATTGTGAAATTACACATAAAGACATATTTAAGTCCTATTTAAGTGGATAAGAAAAGCACACTGAAGTTCTTAATAATAATAAGTACTCTTAAGTATGCTAAAGTGTGCTTTTTTACAAAAGGCATGTACTGTATGTCAAAGTGTATGTAATATAAATATGTATGTGCACAAATCTAGTTTTGTCATTTAGGAACTGTTTCTAATAGATCAGAAACACTGAAACGCTGCATTGCCTGAAAGAGCACCCTGTAAATCCATTATCACTGCCTTTGGAGTTTATGAATCCACAATAAACTCCTGTGACTGAAAGCACATCTTGCCTATTGGTCTCAAATATCAGACACACGGCAAAGCACACCGTCTTCATGACATCTGACTGCTATATGCCAAAAACCTCAGCGAGGAACAGAACGAGAACCACAGATATGACAGCAGATTAGTGTCTGTACACAAACAACATCATACTTTCATACAAAAACACTTTAAATGTTATATGTATTGTACTAATATATTTTACAATATCTGATATTGTAGGACATTTTTAATTTGTTTACTGATTCAGTGACTGAAGAACTGGCATGCTGTCGAAAGTTGGAAAACAAACTTCTCTCTTGTGTCTTTCTAACACACACACAAACACACACACACACAGCGGGAGGACAGAAACACTGTTGTTGTGTGAGTGTGGGCAGTCTGTAAATGGAGGGTCTGTCACTGATACACATCACACTACACACTGCTCAGACATGCAGCTGACAAACACTAAAATCCTCACACTTTTTTTCCACACACAGGCCATAATAAGAAAATGCAGAGGAGGATCATTGTGCGTTTGGTACTTACAGGAACTGCAGTAGGTGCATGTGAGAAAAAGCTCCTTCGGGAATCTCTGTGAAAGCAGCGTTCACCATAGTCCTGATAGAATAATAGAAACCACCATCATAATCATTAGCATTAGCATTATCATCATTGACATCATCAACACAATGCTTTTACAGTCGTCTTAAAGTAAAAACTCATGAGTTATATATATATATATATATATATATATATATATATATATATATATATATATATATATATATATATATATATATATATATATATATATATATATATATATATATATATATATAATAGATTTAGGGGCTTTAACTTAAGTATAACACTAGCATTATGATGAATAATTTAATTTAGGAGTAGCCCCACTTCTTCCCAATGTTTGTATCATTTACATAGTTATAAGTAATTTAAGTCTAATTCTGAGCAGTAATGTTTGGCCTTTTTCTTGAATAGTTGCTCTGCACACCTGAAAGGATCTCACAAATGAATTATTAGAAAGTAGGACACAGATCTTCTTTGCTTCTTATATTCTCAGTCTGAAAATAAGGGCACCATCAGCGTTCAAGACTCTATATTACTCCGCTAACATGAAATGGAAATCAAAGGCCTTTAATAATACTCTCTTCAGAATATATATGAATAAGCCTGAATGAACCTGGTTATATAAGTCTTTATAAATGAATGACTTTATATAATGAAATATAGTGTAATTGTGTGATAACTTCATTGAATTTAGTACTGTATATAAAACTCACAGAGAGGAAAAACCTTGACAAATCTTGAACCAGTTGATGAAATAAATGCTATCTGCGGTTATGTTCTCCAGTGGATAAGAAGCGTGATTGTATTGAGGTTTCTGTGGTTGAGTCTCTACAGCAGACGTAAGCTGAGCAGCATATAGACCTCAGCTCAGCAAGCTGACTTTCTGTTTATCTGTCATAGTTCACCAACATACGAGACTCTCAGAAAGTAGTCTATTTGACGACTCTACATTACATAACATGCACTATATATACACGGTAGTCTTCTCAAGCCATGAAACAGATCTTACGTGACAAACAGAGAAACAAAGCCATTGTTCACTAACAAATCCCTTCCACTGCAGCTTCAACAACAAATGTGCTACCAAAGGTTATAAATAAATATCATGGTTGGAATATATATGGCAATACAACTACTTTATAATGTTTTGTTGTCTTTTTTTAGCTTTGCAGGCCAAAAACTGTCACTATATGGAAAACAGGGTTTTTTCTGATTTTTATGATTGTGTTATAATCACATAAACCCTTATGTCACACGTCACTTGACAAGTGACATAGTGGACAAATTGTCCTATAAATCATTATCTCTAGACAATCTATATTATTAAGCTGCTGTGAAAATGGTTTATGGCAAGTCAGTGATAATAGTCATGAGCAACTTTCCCCTTTTTGAATATAAAGAAAAAAAGAAATGAGAGAAGAAACAGGCACACGTGATCTTTCCGGTACTCACAGGGAGATGATTCCTGGCGGGAAACTCTTGGGAATGGTTTTGGTGTCCACGCAAAAGGCGCTGTCTTTAGTACAGGAGCAGGTGGCTGGACACCGAGGGGTTTTGGGAGCCCTGCGGCCCACCGCCATCCCAAACATACAGAAAAGCAGCACACAAACAGAGAGCCGCCAATCCGGCCACCGTGGGGTCCATCTGGGCCTTGCTTCCATCATCTTCCACCTTCTCTTCTCCAGCTTGAGTTGTCAAGAAACACAGACGGCTGGATGATCCTGGTTTCTATCCGTCCCTATCAAGAAAACCGCAAGAGAAGAAGATTCAGGGAGTGAATTATGCTCAGAAGAGACGGACCGTAGAGAGTGGGCAGTGACTGGTGTTCCCTGGGTGCATGTATGAGGGTGTGTTTGATTATCTCAGTGTTCTCTGCAGTCTCTCTCTCTCTCTCTCTCTCTCTCTGTGCACAGACTGCAGGAGCGTATCAGCCAGCGCTGCTCTGCACACGCTCAGCCTCAGACCAGAGTGCAGCAACGCTGACACTGAATTATTAACAATCGCATGGACTAACACTTAAACTGCGGCAGGGAACACAGCAGAGAAGGCAGTGGGATGGGGAGGTTGAATCAAGTTGAAGAGGCAGGGGTGATGTTATATTAAATAGTGTACTACAAAACTCTTGTTTATGCTCAAGCATCACATCTTAGAGAAGTCAGTGCAAAAGCTTGAAAAAGCACCCTTTAGAACAGTATTTCGGTTCACGAAGGAACTATAACTCATTAAATCCCATGTAAAACAAAAATAAATAAATGGGACGACATGGCAATTGTGAATAGCATGGTGTGATTATCAAATGAAAGGCTGCGACTGAATTAAATAACTGTATAGTCTGATGTGCTGCATGTGTCATGTGAACACCTCATATTTAATAAATAAAGCAAACTTCAATTCTGGATGTCTTCCGAGTTTAACGTCCGATTGGGAAGGCAGTGTGCATCAGGTTTATGTTACTGACACATTCAGATAATTTCAAAAATGTTGGTGGGCAGAAGTTTGCAGTGTTTCACCATCTGCCAAAAAATTAAATCAAATAATAATAATAACAATTATTATTATTATTAATTATTTTTCAGCTAATACAGTTGTAAATTACAATAATGTAAAAAAGAGGTTGCACTGTGATGTATCAGTCTTTTACTGGTCACACGTTTTCATGTTAGTTCACAACTTCACACTTCACATTGATTCATCATCATTGAATGAGCTTGAGTTTGGACCCACTGTTATAGACACATACAGCAGGTTGTTAAAGGGATAGTTCACACAAAAATGTAAATTCTTAAAAATTATTTTAATCACTCGCATGTTATTTTAAACCCATAAGACAGTAGTTCATTTTTGAAACACAATTTAAGAGTGTTAAGATTAACGTAATAAAATAATGTCCATTCCCCTAAAACAGTTTATAAAGACACTGTGAAAAAAAAGGGGAAAAAAGTATTTAATACAGCAGTTTTATCAATGATTGATTAATGAAAAGATTTATTTGTAATTATTTTATTCACTTATATACATTGATCGATTTACTTAGAGGCCAATCGCATTCATTAAGTAACTGTTGACAGATTTTCATTTTAGGGTGAGCTATTCCTTTAAGAAAAAGAGGCATCACTCTCACATTAGTCCAAACATTTACAAGCACAATATAGAAGTTTCAATAGAAACTACATTTAAGTGTTTAGTTTATCATCAAACCTTGTCAGTATTTAGCAGTGCACTTTTACCATATTTCAAACTTTTGTGAAATTACACATAAAGACATATTTAAGTCCTACTTAAGTGGATAAGAAAAGCACACTGAAGTTCTTAATAATAATAAGTAGTCTTAAGTATGCTAAAGTGTGCTTTTTTACAAAAGGCATGTACGTCAAAGTGTATGTAATATAAATATGTATGTGCACAAATCTAGTTTTGTCATTTAGGAACTGTTTCTAATAGATCAGAAACACTGAAAAGCTGCATTGCCTGAAAGAGCACCCTGTAAATCCATTATCACTGCCTTTGGAGTTTATGAATCCACAATAAACTCCTGTGACTGAAAGCACATCTTGCCTATTGGTCTCAAATATCAGACACACGGCAAAGCACACCGTCTTCATGACATCTGACTGCTATATGCCAAAAACCTCAGCGAGGAACAGAACGAGACCCACAGATATGACAGCAGATTAGTGTCTGTACACAAACAACATCATATTTTCATACAAAAACACTTTAAATGTTATATGTATTGTACTAATATATTTTACAAGATCTGATATTGCAGGACATTTTTAATTTGTTTACTGATTCAGTGACTGAAGAACTGGCATGCTGTCGAAAGTTGGAAAACAAACTTCTCTCTTGTGTCTTTCTAACACACACACAAACACACACACACACAGCGGGAGGACAGAAACACTGTTGTTGTGTGAGTGTGGGCAGTCTGTAAATGGAGGGTCTGTCACTGATACACATCACACTACACACTGCTCAGACATGCAGCTGACAAACACTAAAATCCTCACACTTTTTTTCCACACACAGGCCATAATAAGAAAATGCAGAGGAGGATCATTGTGCGTTTGGTACTTACAGGAACTGCAGTAGGTGCATGTGAGAAAAAGCTCCTTCAGGAATCTCTGTGAAAGCAGCGTTCACCATAGTCCTGATAGAATAATAGAAACCACCATCATAATCATTAGCATTAGCATTATCATCATCGACATCATCAACACAATGCTTTTACAGTCGTCTTAAAGAAAAAAACTCATGAGTTATATATATATATATATATATATATATATATATATATATATATATATATATATATATATATATATATATATATATATATATATATATAATAGATTTAGGGGCTTTAACTTAAGTATAACACTAGCATCATGATGAATAATTTAGGAGTAGCCCCACTTCTTCCCAATGTTTGTATCATTTACATAGTTATAAGTAATTTAAGTCTAATTCTGAGCAGTAATGTTTGGCCTTTTTCTTGAATAGTTGCTCTGCACACCTGAAAGGATCTCACAAATGAATTATTAGAAAGTAGGACACAGATCTTCTTTGCTTCTTATATTCTCAGTCTGAAAATAAGGGCACCATCAGCGTTCAAGACTCTCTATATTACTCCGCTAACATGAAATGGAAATCAAAGGCCTTTAATAATACTCTCTTCAGAATATATATGAATAAGCCTGAATGAACCTGGTTATATAAGTCTTTATAAATTAATGACTTTATTTAATGAAATATAGTGTAATTGTGTGATAACTTCATTGAATTTAGTACTGTATATAAAACTCACAGAGAGGAAAAACCTTGACAAATCTTGAACCAGTTGATGAAATAAATGCTATCTGCGGTTATGTTCTCCAGCGGATAAGAAGCGTGATTGTATTGAGGTTTCTGTGGTTGAGTCTCTACAGCAGACGTAAGCTGAGCAGCATATAGACCTCAGCTCAGCAAGCTGACTTTCTGTTTATCTGTCATAGTTCACCAACATACGAGACTCTCAGAAAGTAGTCTATTTGACGACTCTACATTACATAACATGCACTATATGTACACGGTAGTCTTCTCAAGCCACGAAACAGATCTTATGTGACAAACAGAGAAACGAAGTCATTGTTCACTAATAAATCCCTTCCACTGCAGCTTCAACAACAAATGTGTTACCAAAGGTTATAAATAAATGTCAGTGACTAAAAAATATCAGGTTGGAATATATATGGCAATACTACTACTTTATATTGTTTTGTTGTCATTTTTTAGCTTTGCAGGCCAAAAACTGTCACTATATGGAAGACAGGGTTTTTTCTGATTTTTCTGATTGTGTTATAATCACATAAACCCTTATGTCACACGTCACTTGACAAGTGACATAATGGACAAATTGTCCTATAAATCATTATCTCTAGACAATCTATATTATTAAGCTGCTGTGAAAATGGTTTATGGCAAGTCAGTGATATTAGTCATGAGCAACTTTCCCCTTTTTGAATATAAAGAAAAAAAGAAATGAGAGAAGAAACAGGCAGACGTGATCTTTCCGGTACTCACAGGGAGATGATTCCTGGCGGGAAACTCTTGGGAATGGTTTTGGTGTCCACGCAGAAGGCGCTGTCTTTAGTACAGGAGCAGGTGGCTGGACACCGAGGGGTTTTGGGAGCCCTGCGGCCCACCGCCATCCCAAACATGCAGAAAAGCAGCACACAAACAGAGAGCCGCCAATCCGGCCACCGTGGGGTCCATCTGGGCCTTGCTTCCATCATCTTCCACCTTCTCTTCTCCAGCTTGAGTTGTCAAGAAACACAGACGGCTGGATGATCCTGGTTTCTATCCGTCCCTATCAAGAAAACCGCAAAAGAAGAAGATTCAGGGAGTGAATTAGGCTCAGAAGAGACGGACCGTAGAGAGTGGGCAGTGACTGGTGTTCCCTGGGTGCATGTATGAGGGTGTGTTTGATTATCTCAGTGTTCTCTGCAGTCTCTCTCTCTCTCTCTCTCTCTCTGTGCACAGACTGCAGGAGCGTATCAGCCAGCGCTGCTCTGCACACGCTCAGCCTCAGACCAGAGTGCAGCAACGCTGACTCTGAATTATTAACAATCGCATGGACTAACACTTAAACTGCGGCAGGGAACACAGCAGAGAAGGCAGTGGGATGGGGAGGTTGAATCAAGTTGAAGAGGAAGGGGTGATGTTATACTAAATAGTGTACTACAAAACTCTTGTTTATGCTCAAGCATCACATCCTAGAGAAGTCAGTGCAAAAGCTTGAAAAAGCACCCTTTAGAACAGTATTTCGGTTCACGAAGGAACTATAACTCATTAAATCCCATGTAAAACAAAAATAAATAAATGAGACGACATGGCAATTGTGAATAGCATGGTGTGATTAGCAAATGAAAGGCTGCGACTGAATTAAATAACTGTATATCTGATGTGCTGCATGTGTCATGTGAACACCTCATATTTAATAAATAAAGCAAACTTCAATTCTGGATGTCTTCCCGATTGGGAAGGCAGTGTGCATCAGGTTTATGTTACTGACACATTCAGATAATTTCAAAAATGTTGGTGGGCAGAAGTTTGCAGTGTTTCACCATCTGCCAAAAATAAAAATCAAATAATAATAATAACAATTATTATTATTATTAATTATTTGTCAGCTAATACAGTTGTAAATTACAATAATGTAAAAAAGAGGTTGCACTGTGATGTATCAGTCTTTTACTGGTCACACGTTTTCATGTTAGTTCACAACTTCACACTTGATCTTTGAAATGCACTCAACACAGCAGAGAGTAAAACATCATTGATTCATCATCACTGGATGAGCTTGTGTTGCTGTCTCCAGCATGTGCATCCATTATACGGATTCCATATGAATGAAGCTGAACGGATTAAAAAGTGCAGTGCTTGAGTTTGCACCCACTGTTATAGACACATGCAGCAGGTTGTTAAAGGGATAGTTCACACAAAAATGTAAATTCTTAAAAATTATTTTAATCACTCGCATGTTATTTTAAACCCATAAGACAGTAGTTCATTTTTGAAACACAATTGAAGAGTGTTAAGATTAACGTAATAAAATAATGTCCATTCCCCTAAAACAGTTTATAAAGACACTGTGAAAAAAAAGGGAAAAAAAGTATTTAATACAGCAGTTTTATCAATGATTTATTAATGAAAAGATTTATTTGTAATTCTTTTATTCACTTATATACATTGATCGATTTACTTAGAGGCCAATCGCATTCATTAAGTAACTGTTGACAGATTTTCATTTTAGGGTGAGCTATTCCTTTAAGAAAAAGAGGCATCACTCTCACATTAGTCCTATGATTTTTTACTCCTTTGATATGTAACTCATTCTGTAAAGTTTCTTCTACACACATGAATGAGACTTCAGTTTATGTGGAGAAGCATCGTCAGACACCACATGTTTAAACATTATTATTAATTATAAACAGAAAAATATAATAAAAAAATGAATATTTACTATTATTATTTATAGAACACTCACACACACACACAATATCTTAATATAAATATTGTTAATTTAATATAACAATAGTATATATACAAAATGTATTATCTACTGGAAATATTTAAAATAGCTATGGCTTTTACAGTAGGAAGAGAAGAGAAGAGAAGAGAAGAGAAGAGAAGAGAAGAGAAGAGAAGAGAAGAGAAGAGAAGAGAAGAGAAGAGAAGAGAAGAGAACTTTGACATATCAAATGCAACTTTGAACAGTAAACCTCGCAGTTCACATCTGTAGAAAATATCAAATTTCTGTATTCATTCTAATGTATCTTTTAAAAGTATGCACAATAATAATATGGAAGCTTTCCTTAAACAAGTAAACAAGACTAAGTACACATATTCATTTTGTCAAATATCATTGTTTATTTAAGCATATGAGCGTCTTTAATACATTTAAATTAGACTATTATAAAGTGACACTCTTTTCAAGATACAGTATTAAATCAAACACGCTTGAGTGATCTAAAGTGTAGGGAGTGATTATTAAGATAGGTGAACACAAGAGGGCACTAGAGCATTACCTTCAACAGTTGAGGGTTCCTCTGAATGGAGAACTGGCTTGTTTTTATTTTCCCCCTCCACTTCCTGCTCCGGTGGTCACTGTGTAAGATCTTGGCAGGGTGGCACTGCAGCGGCAGGCACGGCTGTCACCAGCTGACACCACTCACTCAGCCAGTCCACGTCACAGGTACACAGACCACAGGCCTTCTCTGAGTCATCCTCTCACTTCCCAGAAGCCCAGGGTGAGGTGTGGAGATGCCAGGTCACTTATGTGGCCCTTGGGCAGAGAGTTGGAGTCAAACACATGTTTTATGGTCCTCTCTTTCTCACACTGCACCGTCAGCAGTTTTCCCACAGGCATAGCATTACCAGCTGTGCTTCTGGAGCAGGGCCTTCATTTCACTCTATCTGCTCTTCTGCAATCACTCTGGAGCCAAAGATTTTATGGTCATTTTTTTCAAATTTCAAAACAGTACAGGATATGCTAGATTATATCTATCTATCTATCTATCTATCTATCTATCTATCTATCTATCTATCTATCTATCTATCTATCTGTCTGTCTGTCTGTCTGTCTGTCTGTCTGTCTGTCTGTCTGTCTGTCTGTCTGTCTCAGGTAATCTAAATCCCTTTTCATTTAGGCCTGTTTTGATATGCTTTCATCAGTAATCATGACTTCCGTTCTATGGAGCTGTAACCTGTCTTGGCTTGGAATTTATGTCGGGAGTTACTGCCATGTTGATTCATACCAGAAAAACAGCAGATAAACACACTGTTGAGTTTATATCCCAAACCCACTTCCTGAATCGATTCTTTTGCCAGGCTCCTTGAAAGAGTCTCTGTGTGTTTCTCTTGCACATCTGTTGGAGTTTCTCTGTCTTTAAAGTTTGGCCGATGTCTAAGACTTGAGTAGGAAAGTTCATACAGGACTTTTTGGCTTCTCTTGAATATGTTTTTGAATGCAGCTATGAATCATTTGCTTCTATGTTCTGGACTGAACAAATGGGCTCAAAAAAAGAGCAGGCATATTATAAGTGGAAGTTACCATACAAGTAACCTGGTAGCTTACACAGGCCTTTTACACAGAAGTATGTTCTAACAACTCTGGGACAAATGAACTTTTCAGAATACATTTCTGTAAATAAGTTTCAGTACACTGTTTGTTGAACATCTCTTTACAATGAACTAATTGTGTGTGATGGAAATCTGAATGGAAATCAAACTGAAACTTTTTCACAAATTACTTTTTCTCAATTGCTTTGGCTCAGTTCTGAAATGAAAGTTGTTGTTTTTTTCTCAAAACATTAAGTTTAGATGTCTTTCTTATTTTCTTGTTCACATTAGATTAGAATTTATTGTTGATTTCAGCAAATTGTGTGTGTTTTGGCACGTGTGCAAATAAGTAATTGCAATTTGCACAGTAACTAAAAGCACATGGCTTGTTGATCAAAACTGTTGAGCTCAGTCTCAGTGACTGTCAAACTCTTCTCAACTTCTAAACATTCATGAGAGCCACCACATGCAAAATGAGCCATTCATTTATCAAAATCTATGGACAAGCCTGTTAATTCCATAAATATCAGACATGGAATGAGGAGTGGTCTGCTAAGTTGTCAAATGGCTTGCCTGCCATTGGGGTTGCAAAGGGGTGGAACATTTCCTGAAAGTTTCCAGAAGTTTTGGTTTTGAAGCATGAAGTCTTAAGTCTTTAGCTCCATATAAGCTGAAGAAACCTTCAAAGGTTTGCATACCAGAAAAAAAAACAAACAAAAAAAAACTTTTCAGCAGTGTAGATACTTTCCACACAACATTCTCTTTACTTTGAGCAGAATGAGGAGAGAGAACATATCTGGACTGATTTATGCTTTTCATTGACAGTGGGTTCAGCCCTACAGTCTTACCGGGGAAGGATTGTGTCCTATTTTGAAGCTAAACAATAGGAGTGCTGTCATGCAATTTAATCTAAGCCCAATTCAATTAAGGAGGACACAAAGACATAAGCTTCAAGGTTCAGTGATATGATTAGAGAGACTGAGGCAGACATCAGTCGACTGAGTCATTTCTCCCTTCATTACACAAAACATGAGACCCAGATTCAAGTAACCTATCAAAGCTGCCATCGTTTAGTCTGATCTTCAATCTTATGACTGAAACAAAAGAAAAGATAAAGTAAGGGGAATACAACTATTAATAATTAGGTGTGTCAATATTTTGTACAATGGAAAGAAATCTATTGCAGTTAAAGCATAAAAAAATTCTGTCAGTTACTTTAATCTCTTTTTTTAAGAAGAACTAATTGTCTTAACCATTATTTGCCGGGTGATTTTAGGAATCACAAATTGATTCATTCTTTTGATTCAGCTTTCAACATTGCCATCATTGTCATGACCTACATTATTAATCTATTTAAGATTGAGAAATTCTAAATGTAGAACGAGCCTCAAGCCAGACGTTTCTATCTGTAAAGTGATATAGTGTGTTTTTCTCTCCCAGGTATTGTTTTGTCTGTTCAGACAGGAAAAATAAGTTTAGCCCAAGGGCTAATGCTGTATAACTAGCTGATAAGTCAAGATCATATAGCTCCACCTAATGCATGTGAGTATATCACCAACCTGAGGAGGAAATCTGATCCAGTGTGAGCGGGGCAGAGCACAGCCTCAGGGGAACAGGTGTATTATGGGAGAAGACGTGTCTAGAGCAATCTGTTGCTCCTTTTTCCCCAAAGTATGGCAATTAAAATGTAGTAAAAAAAGAGACTCGCTCACCAATGGATCCTGTGCATTGAATGGGTGCCGTCAGAATGAGTCTAAACAGCTGATAAAAACATCACAATAATCCACAAGTAACCCACACCACTCACGTCCATCAGTTAATGTCTTGTGAAACGGAATGTTGCATGTTTGTAAGAAACAAATGGAAGTTGTGGCCTGGTGGTTAGAGAGTTTAACTCCTAACCCAATATTTCTATTGGTTCTTTTTCCACTCACAATTCTTCTGACGAAACAGGAAATAACAAACAATACAGGATTTCAGACTGATTGATAGGTTGAGCACCCTGTTTGGCCTTTCTGACATTTCTGCACCAGTGATTCAGCTCCACATGGACTCCAGTCAGCAGTACATCCACACACACACACACACACACACACACACACACTTAGTCAAGGGGTCACTGACCCAAAACAGGGCCCACCTAAAGGTCAAAAAGCCCTGCATCTGCCAGAGTTAGACACAAGACTTTCTCATATAGAAATATAGCGGACAATTGACCACTGAAAGCTGTGCCAACTTACCCCATATATTGTACTAAAGTGTAATCTCCTGTTCTCACAAAAGTTGAACGTGTTAAATGAACCGTCCCATTCTCATGCTTTAAGTACACTTATTTTGAAGTGTTGACTTATATACTGAAGCACATGAAAAGCACTTTTAAAAAGTGAATAATTTGTAAATCTGTAAATAATTTTATGTGTAGTGTAAATGCTTGTCAGTACATTCACTTTAACCACATTTTGAAAACAACAGAAGTAATTATGAAATGACTTGAAGATATAATTAAGCCCTACTTAAGTGGATCAAAAAAGACCCAAATTCAAAAAATGTATTTTATGCAAACCCATTTCTGCCACTGAATAAAAACAATTAATTAAAGAATGTGAAGTCACAATTACTTCATTTTTATTTTAAATTCAATGGTGTAAATGGGCTTAGTATTTAATATAAATTTACATTTATTTATATTACTGTAAATTTTAATTTAATGGCATTAATGCTATGCAACTGTGTGTCCAAAACATACATACATTACATTTCCACTTAAGTATATTCTTTTAAAGTGTTTTGTTTCTCTAACAAGTATGCTAAAGTGTAAACAACTAAAGTAGGCTAAATCTAACACAACAGACCATAAACAATGCCGCAAGTATGAACACTTTCTGTACATTCAGAACTCATGCAGAAACAGTAAATATGTATGGGTTTGTCCTCATCTGAAGTATTCAGTGAATAAACAAAACATTTCTCTTTCATGAGGCCTTTATTTAGAGAGCAATCTGGGGCTCTTTGAAGATTAGAGATCTCCATACCCTTCATTTTCCTTTTCAGAGAGGAAAGATATCAGAGACTGTGATAAAGACCCTGCACTCCACCCAGTAATGATGCTCTGCTTCAGTCAGAGATTTCTGATTCTCCATGGACAGGGGCTTGGATGGCCTCAATAGAGGAGAGCTGCTTATTTATTTCTGTTGCTTCTGCTCAGCACAACACCTTGGCTCATTAATGTTATGAATACAGAAATCACAACTACTGACTGGTTGAGCGAGGGAAGACCTGAGTACAGTGAATTATCTAAACGAGAAGTAATAAAAGCATGAATAACCTTCTCCAAATCCTGAAAAGACAAAAACAATTTAAGTTTGGAGATGACCCGTAATGGTCAAAACTGTTCCTCAAGACAGAATTAATTTGTTTGGACAAACATAATTCTGAGTCTATGATAATGAGAAAATGGAGGGAAAGTGGTTGCCCAGCTCCTTAATAATATCCTTTCTTTTTTGGGGGGGACCAGAAACAATAAATTATTTTTAATGTTCTTTATAATTTAGTTTTTATTGAGTTATAGAAAGTTATTTGTTAATCATTTTTTTATATCTACATTCCACAATGGTTGAATAGAATCACCAGCTTGTTAATCTTGCTTGTACAACTGTTAATCATCAGCATATAAATTAAAATAAACATTGTGCTTCCTGATAATATCCCCCAGAGGGCACATACATAAGTTAAAAAGAAGTGGTCTCAGTATAGAGCCCTGAGGTATTCCACTAATAATTTGGCAGATTATGAGGAAAACTTGCCTAGCTCTACAGAAAAATACATATTTTTGAGCTGAATCATCGTGCCCCTGATACTGATCAGATATTCTAAATGGCAAATAAGAACATTATGATCCATGGTATCAAATGCAGCTGAAAGATCCAGTAGAATCAATACCACATTTTACTGGCATCAACTGCAACTAAAATATCATTGAACACTTAAAGCAAAGCAGACTCTGTACTGTGATAAGTAGTGAAACCAGATTGAAAAGGTTCTAATAAATTAGCTGTATTTAAGAAAGTAATCAGCTATAACTGCATAACTTTTTCCAAAAGCTTTGACAAAAATGATAACTTTGAGACAGGCTAAAAGTCGTTAAAGCAACTTTCATCCAAACCTTGTTTCTTAAGTAAAAGCTGAACTACCTCATGCTTAAAGCAGTTCGGAATCACACCAATGTCCAAAGATGACTAACTACATCCAGTGAGGAGTTAGTAGACTTCATTTTGTTAATGAGATCGGAAAGTTCTATTAAAGAGACATGTTGAAAATGCAAGTTCAAAGACAGATCTGAGAGCTGTAAAGTAAAAATATAAGTGAATGGCACTAACTTTGTCAACAACAAATTAAAAAATAAATTCTCTCAGAGCCATGCTGACGGCTCCCTAGAGAACTGGGATTTTGGATTCATTACTGAGACATGACAATGTGCGGTAATCAGTTCTGAAAAAAATATTTTGATCTAGCTAACTTAGCAACGCTCTGAAAATTAATAAAGCACTATTGTGAAATATTATTACAATTTAACAAAACTATTATTTTATTTGGATAGATTTTAAAAATTAATTTATTCCTAGATTTCAAAGCTGAATTTTCAGGATCATTACTTCAGTCTTCAGTGTCATGTGATCCTTCAGAAATCATTGTTCATTGTTCATTGTTGTTGTTGTTATATCAATAGTGTAATGTTTTTATGGAAAGATATGACAGAAAGCTCATTTATCCAAAATTTTTACACAAATTGTAGCATTGCGTACAGTTTTTTAACCATTGTATTGGTAAAAAATAAAAATAAACAAACAAACATTAAAATAAATGTATTTAAGTTTTATGGAAAAGTTATTATTATTACAAATCAATTTTGGTCCTAAACTAGTTAGCCTTTCGTACTTTTCTTAACCCTATTAACCACTTTATTAACTACCCGCACATGGCATGAAGAAAAAAAAAATAGTAGGCAAAATTGTGTGCACAATTTATTTTTTCGCTCCCTCGATTTATAAATTGTGCGTGCGATTTACTAATTTGTTTCCTCGATTTGCTAAATTGTGTACACGATTTATAAATCGAGAATTATAATAACTATTTAGCAAATTGCACGCTCAATTTATTTTTTCTTGCATGTCATGTCCATAATTTATAGAAAATCTCCTTTCACTGACCCTTCAATGAAAAAGAACCAAAAAGAAATGTCTGTTTTTACCTCATTGAAGGGAAATGCCATTCCCTCAGAGTTTCGAATGGCTTTATAATCACTGAATAATGTATTTACAAACAGTCTCACCATGAATAAACCAGCAAATACACTAAACTAATGTTTATTAAGTTACTCTGATTTTCTTGGCTGCTCAGAGTAGTTTGGCCCAACACTGTGCACTTGTCCTCTCTGCGGCACTTAATGCTTGGAAGTACACAGCTTACATTGGATTCCCTTCAACTTTCTGTGCTAAAGGCTGAGATTCTGCTGACGTTGTTGAGTTAACACGTACAGGCTCAAGCACAGCTGTCCTGCTCCTGCTGATGGCTCCAATTCCCACCATCGGCCCAATCTGATAATACAAATCACTTTTCATCCTCCCTGCTAACTCACCCCCTCTCTCTTTCACACACACAAGAATATAGATGCTTTAAGACTGAGGGGTTACTGTCCTGCAGAGTTTAGATCCAGCTCTAATTAAACACAGCTGAACCAAAGTAATGAAGGTCTCCAGATTGAAATTTCAAGACAAGTGTGTTGGAGCTGAGCTCTGCAGGACACTGGCCCTCCAGGAGCAGGACTCGACACCCCGGCTTTAAGGTGTTCTTGTTGCAAGAGACAAATGTTTTATGGTATATTTCTACCAACCACATCTGCTTTTTTATTTATGTTTTTACTGTAAATTTCACTTCACAGAAAAGAGCAGCATTTACATTGTGTCTAACCTATGTTTCTTCCAAGAAACTATGAAATGATATGAAGTTGAGTAAACCATGACCTTGGAGTCACCCACTTTCAACTCAGAATAAGAATTCCACACAAGCAGTTGCATATAAAATAAAAGCTGATACATTTATTGATGCATTTGAGCCATAAATTTGGTGTGGTAGAAACCACAATGCAACACTCCCAATCATAATTGCAAGCCTTTGAAGAAAACAGACGTACAACCAGTGTTTCACAAGTCCATATCCGCTGACCCACGCTGCGTCTCAGAACAAAACAATGTTCCGCTAATTAATATTTACTGCAACTGTTCCATAAACATGACAAACAGTGTTAAATTTAAACTGCTGTATACTTCAACTACATTTTCAGCCGTATAAATCAAAGCTGGTACTTTTGCCTTGGCTGCAGGAGCGTGAGCTGGTAGTAGGCATCAGGGTTCACAAGTGCACAATGTGATGCATCAGCCGCTGGCAGGGAGCCAGTCGCCACGGTAACAGTGTCACCCGTCTGATGCATTTGTAGCATAGCACCTCGCTAGGAAGGGCCATTCACACCGCTATAAATAAAACACTAATGGCTACGCTCGGCTTTTACACTGTAAGCTATGCATTATAATATTTAATCATCCCTACTAACCTGCGGTAAATGAGAGAGTCAGTTTCACTGTAAACACCATTCGCGTTGTAAACTCATCAGCAAGAGTGATATTTACAAGGTTCTTTATGTGGCATGAAAGCTTTCGTGACAGCATTTTATTGTACGACATTTTTGTAGAGTAACACAAGCGATCTGTTGATCTTACCCACATTTGACCATTGTTTTAATGCACAGTCATGTCATTACATGAAACTAAACATTTATAGCTTCTCTCTGAGGTACATTTTAGGTGATTTATATATTTGTGTTCATCGAGAATTAAATTCTTTCCTATGATCTTTCCAAAAATGCACCGACTTGTTACAGACTTGCTTAAGACGCGAAGAAGAGAACCTTTTCAATACATATATTATATAATAGCTTAAGTCTGACGCTGTACTGAGTGTACCATCAGGAAGATAGCAGCAGTTTTGAGCCACTTCTGCCAAGCTGCATCAACGAGAGAGGACAACAACAACAACAACAAGAAACAAAACTGGCCATCTATCAGCTCTTAATAATATAATTTCATCTACAATTCTCCTGGACGTTTTTCGCAGTCCCTTTCAAAAGAGCTACACTTCAAAAAGTTCTACATAAACTCATCCGGGTACAAAAGGCAACAAATAGTGTAATAAAAATAAGGGTAGAGTGTAAATATATAGTCATATTTATACATTTCTAGATGTATTTACAAGAAAAGCTGTCAGTCAGATCATCTGTGTGCCCGTTGTTAAAATACATTCGGGCAGAGCATTTAGTAGGATACATTTTCTTATGAATTTGGTCAAAAGAAGAGTCCTTCTTGATAATAAACACTCCCAACAGCCATCATTCGGTTCCTCAATTGAAAACAAGGTTTTCTGTATTTTAGATGGCAGGAGGACATTTCATATTGATGAGTCTTGAGAAACACGCGTGTACCACTTTCTGCTCAAGTGCGCTGTAGCTTTATAGCAACAACAGGTAATGGGGTCAGTGAAGGCCCAGTTTGTTCTCTTCCAGCGGTGAAACTAGCGTCCATGCCAAGCTCTTCAGCTCTTGGCCGCTCTGTAGTGTGCTATGTGGCAAAGCATGGTCTCCTAGGGTTCGTGAGCCGAGTCCGGCCAGGTAGCACACTGGAGAGGAACTGACGGTGAGGGAGCTCAGCGCTTTTTGAACGCCACTCCACGGTTGGGATGAGGAGGGAATTTGGGCAGGCAGGGCTCATCAGCGCCGGGGTCATGGGAGAACACCGAGTCTTCACCGGAAGAGCACGTCGAGCTGCGTGTGTCGGGGAAATTTGGAGAAAACTGGTCCAGAGACACAGACAGGTCCAGATACTCCTGAAAACGTAAAATACCCAGATCATTTATTACTGTTGTTAATACAAACACAAATCATTGATATTATTATTGGTCACACTTTATTTTAAGATCCAATTCTCACTATTAACAAAACATTAACTCTGACTTTTCAATAAACTCCTAATCTGCTGCTTATTAATAGATAGTAAGGTAGTTGTTAAGTGTAGGTATTGGGTAGAGTTAGGGATGTGGAATATGGTCATATGTGCTCTAAGTACTAATAAACAGACTATATGCTAATAATAGGCATGTTAGCATGCCAAACAACTAGCTAATAATGAGAATAGGTGCTACCTTTTTATTAATGTTTTATGCTAATTTATTATTATTGCCTATTACTTATATTATTAGATAATTTATTTTTATTATTACCATTGATGATTATTAGTAGTAGTGGTTATTTAATAATAACTATTATTATTAACAAATTATTTGTTATTGTTATTACATTTATTATTTTAAGTTAGCATTTGATCATTTAATTATTATTACTGACTATTAATATTATTAATTAGGGATGTTCATTTCATTTATTTTTCCTAACATACAATCGACGCTCATCAACCGATTGTTAACCGTTAACCAACAAGATTATTTTAAATTAGAAATTAATGAAATAAAGTGTCTGTGACCCGTTAAAAATACTAACATTTGTTTTCCCGGGGATTCATTTTACATGCGCAAAAAGCAGCAATCAGAACACGAGGATTCACATGCATCACATCACGCACCTGCAGTGCTTCTGCGAAATAAATAATCCTATACGAGAAATAGATTTTTATTTAAATAGTCCTAATAAATTAAGAAAATGAACAAAAAACTCATTTTCGGTTCATTTTTGTGCTAAGCAAAAGGAAACCGAGGGCAGAAAGCGACATCCTATTTTTATTTAGGCTTATTAGTGAGGGGAACTAATAGCATACCTATGTTTACAGTGTTTAATATAATGTTTATAAACATTTCGGGTCAGCATTTAGGCCTATTTCTGAATAAAATAATACATTAAAATATGACTTCTTATTTTTTCTAAAAAAAAAAAAAAAAAAATTTAACCATGCAGCAAATCTTTTTAAATATTTTTATAAATTAATGAACCTAAATAAATAAATTACTTTTTAAGCTGTTTAACATTGTATAAATCGGTCAAAATCCTTAACGGTCGGTTAACAGTAAACTGGTTAAAATGAAAATCCCTATTATGAATTTCTGAATTACTCCAATACAAATACTAATTATTATTTTTATTAATACTACTACTACTGAAGAACAAACATTTTTTGTTGTTGTTATTTGTTAATATTTTCTATTAAGTTATTATTATTTGAGCATGTATTAATATACGCTTATTATGAATTATTAATAATAATAATAATAATAAAAAATATGATTGTTATTAGATCATTTATTTGTATTATCCTTGATGATGATCATTGATGTTCAAATTAGTATTTTCATTATCATTGACCAATTATTGTAATTATTAATTACTGAATAATAATATGCTTTATTATATTATTTAGTATATTTATTATTCAATATTTCTATGCTGTTATGCAAGGTCACAATTACATTTTATTAGGAGAAAAAAGGTTTTTTGAAGCACAGTTATAATGCCGTATAAAAATCATTGGACGCTGATTCGTGGATTATTAAACTGTTTTGATGTAGCTTCAGCGAGGGCTCACCTCATTGGACGTCATAGAGAGGGTGCGGTCTAGATCCTCCACCAGCTGTTTGAACGTGGGTCTCTGAGATGGGACGGCATGCCAGCAATCTCTCATCATCATATACCTGCAAAAGGTATACAGGTTTAAAAACTGTAATAAGGAACCCCTCCCATCATGACAGAAGATACAGCATTAAAACAGTCCTACAGTTCATGGGTACACGTGGAGGGGCGGTCCATGCGGTGGCCTTCCTTTAGCAGTTTGAAGAGTTCCTCAACAGGGACACCTGGATACGGTGACCCACCAAGAGTAAAGATCTCCCACAGCAACACCCCAAAAGACCACCTTAGATGCAAAGGATGACCATTAATGACAGACAGATGCATTTTGTATGCGATTGAGTTTTACAGAATATATTGAGACGTACACGTCACTCTGATGGGTGTAAATGCGGTCGAACAGGGCTTCAGGTGCCATCCATTTCACTGGTAAACGACCCTGTGGAAAACACAAGCACTTCATTCACTTAATCATCAGCTGTTTAATCAAGAACTGAGATTTCTGCTTGTGACAAATGCTGCCTTCAAATCCTGCTGGGAAGAAACTGTAATTAGTTTTGCTTGTGAAGCATCTCATTTGTCTATTATTCTTCTGTACAATCTTTGGCGCATAACTCGTCATGCGCCATTTGTCACAGACCCACAAATTAGGCGGAGAGGTGTGCTATGACTTTTATAAGCGATTGGGCCTACAATGTTTGCTAAGCAGGCAAAAAAACAAAAAACAAAAATAGATTTAACATTGCAACCAAATTTGACGGATCATTGCGCCAAGTGAGAGTTTCGTAGAAACATGGATCACTGCATTTGAAGAGGCTGGCAAGAAGTGCAAGGATATACCCCCGGCAGTGGGGTATAAGTTGAACCCTTGGGGTGCAAGAGCCCTCCAAAATTGGGCAACAGACATACTATGGTGAGCATGTGTATTTGCAAAAATGGTAACTTGCGTAGGAATTTTACATTACACACAATTCTGGATCAAACTGTCATTTATACATGGGTGGGACTCTCAGATTCCAGGACATGGGGGATCCAGACTCTCAGGATCATCATGAAGCTATCAAGCCAAGCCCTAGCAACCATTTACAGCACCCTAGCAACCCAAACCTAAAGAGGCATATCTTCAAATCTGAATGTCATAGAGGCATGGAAGTTGCTTTATATCATTTATACTGGCAAGCAGCCTTAGGAATATCATAATTGGCAGCTGCCAAACCACTCCCTAACAACCAACCCGAGTACCCTAGCAACCATTTAGCATGGCAAACATCTCTGCATCAGAACATCATATAGACATGGGGGTTGGCTCTTTTGACTCATGCTAGCAAACAGGACTCCCAACATGCCACACATGCTAGCATGCTAATAGCAATTAGCTTAGTGTTCAAATGTGCTAAAGAAATCCTAGCTAATTGATAAAACATGATTTAAAAAAACACGCTAGTAACTGCACAGTGCCGAGTTTTGCCACAGCAAGCACCACTCCCATTTACGTCTGAAAATGTATCTAGTTATGATTCAACGTCGATGTTCAAAGAAAATCTAATCGATAACTGCGCCAAGAATAATCTTATAAAGTATAATATTTCAGACAAGCAGCAGCTGCTAGAACAGGTTCATAATACTTTAAACAGCAATCAAAGACCAAATTAACATGATTTTATTTTTAATAAAGCGACTTTGCTTATGTCTAAGTCCAAAATCTTACATTGGTGGTCTTCTTGTAGTAATCAATATGATGGATGTCTCTAGCCAGGCCGAAGTCTGCTATCTTCATAACGTTATCTTCAGTTACCAGGACATTACGGGCAGCCAAGTCTCTATGAATACACTACAGCAGAGAAAACATGCATGCTTTAATTAATCAAGGACATAATTAATCCAAGACATATGTTAATTTGACTGATATGAGAACAAAAGCATTTGAGACCCCCACCTTCTTGGATGCGAGGTATTCCATGCCCCGTGCCACCTGGTAGGCGCAGGACACCAGGTCTTTGACTGACATGTTCTCCACAGGCACCTGGTCAGGGTTGTAGCAGTACTCCATCCCAGGAGGACGACGCACACGCAGATACTCCCGAAGATTGCCCTTTGAAGCAAACTCCACAATGACGTAAAGTGGACCTGACAATAGAGATGTGAAACATTTCAGTCACATGTAGAAATATAACACATAATACAAATACTCATTAAGGTGTCTAGAGAGCAGCTTACTGGAAAGCCATTATAATGCCAGTATTTCTATCATACAACATAATGACAGCAAATGTGATTTAAATAAACATGTATTTTACACCTTTTTTTTTTTTTAAGTCTCTTATGCTCATGAATGCTGCATTTATTTAAATTGCATTTTTTAAATATTATTACAATTTAAAATAATATTTTTCCATTTAATATATAAAAAAAATATATATATTATGATGCAGAATTTTCAGCATAATTACTCCAGTCTTCAGTGTCACAAGACCCTTCAGAAATTATTCTAATATGACGATTTGATGCGCAAAGAATCTTATTGTCAATTAAAAAAAAAAAAAAAAAACAGTTGTGTTTATGTGGAAATGTGACAGATATTTTTCAGGATTCTTGGAATCAAATGTTTAAAAGAAATCTCTCTTTTTTAATTTCTTTCTTTTTTTAATAAAAGCCTTTTCTGTCACTTTTGATCAATTAGATTTATCCTTGCTGAATAATAATAATAATAAAAAAATATTCAAAAAAAAAAAGTTTTAAACGGTGTTTTTATTGTTAACCAAAACTATTAGAAACATTTCTTTTTCAATTATAAAGCCAAAATAAATAAAATAGAAAAACCTTTTAAAAATGTTTACAAAAATGCTGCTTTGGTAAAACTTCAGTTACAAAGGTGACGAAAACTTACAAATGAAATATAAAAAGACATATAAAACAAAACATAAACTCATAAGAAAAATACTAAAATGAAACTGAAAATATATTTCAAATATTAACAAATACTATAACAGTACATAATACAAAACATTCTAAATAATACAAACAAACAACAAAAATACTAACAGTACTTAATTCATGAAACAAAAAAGAATATATATATATATAATACAGCCTTGAAGAGGCTGCTGTTTCTAATCTAGGATTTACAAATGATTCAATAAGGAAGCTGGGTCAAATTTATCTAGCATATACAATCACAATAGCTGGACTGATAACAACATCCTGTCCTTTTGAAGGCAAAAAGCAGCGTGCCTTACAAACTGATTTTGAAATATGAAATGATATACGTCCGTATCTCTAAACGTCTCCATCTGCCCACCAGTCTCCCTCCCTCCTTCCTAATTCCTCCTTCACTCACCATCTTGTGTGCAGGCCCCCAGCAAGTTGATGATGTTCTTGTGTTTGCCAATAATCTTCATCATTTCCATCTCAGAGATGAGGTCTGACAGGTCCTTCTCTGTGGCGTCGGCTATAAAAGCAATATTGATGAACACACATATATTTTAGTATGACAGGTCACGAAACCTTCAGCCTGTTAGCTGTGAGGGTCACACGGACCGTGCAGACGGGACATTTTATTTATGCTTTCCTTTTTCATTTATTTCTGATGTCGACTTGAAATCAACTTAACAGTCTGCAACATTTAATTTGCATAATTTGATGCATTTTCCAGTATTTTATTGATAGATAATCATGTAGAGCTACACTTGATTTTAGTGGGAAAAAAATGTTATAACTGGGATTTTTTATAAAGTAATGCGCATTGATGGATTGTGTACAACAAGTCCAGGAGCATTTATTATTTTTGTTCAGGGTAATTCAGTTTGCTAAAATTTATAATGGTGTTGAGAAAAATACTGTCTATGTATGATGAATAGTAAGTGCGTCAGATGTTAACTAAGAGAATGAATCAAATGGATAATGAGAGTTTGGGAGTTTGTTTGAGTTTGTTTTGCCAATTTATCTACAGAATCAATTCATAAGAGTCATTTATTTGTGAATCAGCCAACGCAAATAGGACAATTGATTCATTATGTAGCAGTGCTATAGAATCAGTGATGCAGTGCAGTGTTTTTATTGTTAATTAAAAACTAAAACCATTGGACATATTATGAAGCTGTAAATAAAGCTCAAATGAAATGTAAACATTGGGATAAAAACCTAAACTTAAAAAGAAATGGAAAAAAAAGAAACGAAAAAAACTTTGTAAAAGAAATAAAAACAGTTGAAGATGAAGTACAAAAAAAATGTATATTATAAAAAGTATGTTTTTATATATCTATATAATAGCAACATTACCTATTAAGGCTGTCAGTGGATTATTTTTTTTTTTTTATCTAATTAATTACTGGGTGCTGCGATTAATTAATCTTGTTAAACTAAATATAGTTGTGAAAATACACCCAAAAGATCATTTAAAACTATTATTGTATATAAAAAAAGACAAAAGCACATACAATTTGAAAAAATGAAATGAAAACTGAAAATATTAAATAAAAGCTAATCCAAAATATGAATAGGCCGAAGTATATTTAAAATATTTATAAAAAGTAACAAAAGTACAAAAGTAACAATATAATTATGTTAATATAATAATATCATGTATGCAATCATAATTAATTATACTATTATTACATATTCTGTTAATTATTATCATTCTTATAGTATATAATTTATACTAAACAACACTAAAATAATACTAGTAATTAATGCTAAAAATGATATTAGTTCAGAAACCTGCACACACAGAGTGTCTGAGTGTTTGCGAGCATTCATTCTCCGAGGAGAGGATGGGAAACAGACAGTCTGGATCAGAATAAACAGCTGTTTTGTATGGTATGTGACACAAGAGCTCGCTTAACATGCTTCAGGGTCAAGGTGAAATACAGACGAACGCTCAGCAGACCATCAGATTCCTCGTGAGACACTGAAATCAAAGATTGCTGGGGTACTTCCATTTTTTAAAACACACACACACACACACAACCGTCAGCTAACAACGGTGGCAGAAAAGACTTACATTTGAGCATCTTGACAGCCACTTTGGTGATACGACTGGGTTTGTCTTTATCCATCCCGACAGCCTCGGCCATCATCACCTGCCCGAAGCAGCCCTCGCCAAGTGGCTTCCCAAGAACCAACCTGAGACACACACACACACACACACACACACAATATTAATCACTGTTGAATAGCAAACATTTCTTCAGGCCATTTGAGCATTTTTATGAATCAGCTGGTCAACAAATGTTGAGTACTCTGTGTGTATGTGTGCGTTACCTGTCTCTGGCCACCTCCCAGCGAGGGTCCTGGGGCAGTTCATATTCGGAGACCCCTGAGAGCATAGGGGATCCACTGGAGGACAGACGCGAGGGCCGGACCAGCATCCCACCTGAGTGCATAGATGAGCTGGAGTCCACAGACACCTGCACGGAAACACTTATAAATTACTCTCCGTACAAGACAGCAACAGAAAAGAACATTTGAAGACTCGTGTGTGTATGTGAGTTACTAGCTCAAGAGGCTCCTACAGATGCTGATGCAGAAATATGAGCAGTTCTCAAAGAAAAGAGAAGTACGCAATCAAAACCCCAAATTCAACAATCAACTCAACAAGAAAGTAAAAGTTTGCCATTTAAGGCAAACATAAAACCTTGAGGAAAACCTTTTTTTTTACAATGACAAATACAATTTTCAAAAATAAGTGTACACATTGAGATTTTTTTAAAGCTTTTAAAAAAACGTAGTCATATTTACTGATTGCAGGTTTCACAAAACATTCAAGTTTGTCACAGAGGACTCTGCTAGGTTTGAGAGGGACTTTAAACATCACTGTGGGGAAAGTCCAATAAATTCAGTAGGAATCTACATGATCTGGAGTTTCATATGATAATTTTCCCATGCAGGTTTCACAGCGGGTTCAAGTTGGTCACGCCGTTTCACTGCTGCCTGGTTTGAAAGTAATGTATACATCACTAGAGCATTGCAAGGAACCTTGAGTTTAAATGAAAGATTTTATTAAAAGCCATATGAAAGCTTTATTTCATCAGGAATCCATGATCTGAATATTTGTAAATAATTTCCCCATGCAGATTTCACAAAAGGCTCAAGTCTTTTCTGTAGGAATCCACGTGAATTTTGCATGAAGAAGCAATTTCACAATGAGTTCAAGTTGGTCATGCAGTTCAGTGCTGCTTGGTTTGAAAATGCTTCATACATCAAAACACAAAAAAATTAATAAATAAAAATTGTGAATGTACCTTAAAGCTGCAGTAGGTAACTTTTGTAAATATATATTTTTTTACATATTTGTTAAATCTGTCATTATGTCCTGACAGTAGAATATGAGACATATAATCTGTGAAAAAAAATCAAGCTCCTCTGGCTCCTCCCAGTGGTCATATTGCCATTTGCAGAAATTCATCCGCTTCCGATAAGAAACAACCAATCAGAGCTGCGGTCCGTAACTTTGTTTGTGTTCAAAATGTAGAAAAATTTACATAATAAGCGAGTACACCATGAATCCATTTTCCAAACCGTGTTTTTGGCTTGTCCTGAATCACTAGGGTGCACCTATAATAAGTGTTTATATTCGGACTATTTTAGATTGCTTCGGGGGTACCGCGGCGGAGTAACCCAGTACCTTTGTGATTCTTCATAGACATAAACAGAGAGAAGTAGTTCCGGCTACGATGTTCTTCCGCAAGACGCAAGCAGTTCTGTTTATTAACCACTAGAGCGTCAAAAGTTACCTACCGCAGCTTTAAGGAACAGAGCAACACTTTAGTTTAGGGATCAATTCTCACTATTAACTAGTTACTCATTAGCATGCATATTACTAGCATATTTATTGTTTATTAGTACTCATATAGCACATTTTAATGCCTTATTCTGCACGGCCATATTTTATATCCCTTAAAACTTACCTAAACTTAACAACTACCTTAACTAACGATTAATCTGTTGTATATAAGGAGTTTACAGAGGCAAAAGTAATTTTACTAATAGTTAGTTCATAGTGAGAATTGTTCTTTACACTAAAGTGCGACCAGGATTTTATTTAATGGAAACCCTCTGACAGAATTTTCATTGCTTAACATTCTAATTAAATATCTTAAAACTGGCTCTAGATAACCCGTGTTACAACACATGTTCAACAGTAGCATTAACAGGAGAAGAAGCTGTTGAAATGAGAGGTTTGTGTTTAGTGGTAAAGAGATCAAACCCCCTATCTACTTTCTGTTACCTGTCTGCGCAGCGGGATGCTCTTGGCCAGCTTGTGGACGGCCAGCTGGCTGTTGAAGTCACTTTTCTTGGCCGAGCTGTGCATTTTGGCCAGCACAGCGATCACTACCATCACACAGATGAGGAAGAAGCCCACGCAGTAGATCAGCACCTCCAGGTAGGTCTGGTTCGGCAGTGGAGTCGGAGGAATGGCTGTATTATGAAAGACGGGAGCAATGCAAGGTGGCAGAAGAGAAGGGAATGAGCTTTCTGAATGCTCAAGGAATGATGATGATGTGTATTTTGATGACTTTGTGTATTAAAAATGAGAAATTAAGTCTATACATGTGCAAACTGCTCAAGAATCTGTACCAGCAGAGCTTGAATCTTTGACTATCACTGCAACTGACTTAATGCCTTAATGTTTTTGGGATTTATTAAATTACACAACTCATTGCACAAATTATTTATTGCAATTCTGAGTTTATATCTTGCAATTTTCAAGAAGCAAGGTAAAATCTTCTTTTTCTTTCCTGGAGCTTAGCAAAAGGTCAGTTGGAAAGGATATTTTGAACTGTGACCTAATGGTCAGCCTGTGTAGCAGATATTTTTTTCATAAACCTGAATATACAGCACAGACACACTGATCCACACACATACATGCACAAAACAAACCAAAAATCCTCTTAAAACAATTCTGGAGACGGCGTCGTTCACGTGAGTGGCGCACTGCAGTGGACACAAACTCCTATTGTAGCATGATAATTACTTCTTTCATGGATCGGGTTTCATGGCACATTCTTCTGCTTATGTGACTAGCAGGAGAAGGAAACCACTGCTCATGATACTTGGCAGCTCTCGCTTCGAGATTAGGCCAAAAAATTGCCTCGTGTAAACTCATATGAGACATTAAATTTGCAACACAAATACAAATGTAAATTGAGAGTAATGGCTTATCTGGATGGGGAGACAAAATCTGAGCGGGTATGCATTTCAGTATAAATGGAGAGCTAGGTTATGAGGGTAAGATTACATGAGAAGTCTGGCTGATACAGATATTTCCTATGCTATTCGGTTGGTGTTTGTCTGCCCCAAGGCTCGGGTTCATAATGCTGGGTTTCTTTTACACAATTCATGCACACAAAAGATGTTATTGTGTCATGTATACATTTCACACAGCACACAACAATACACATGCATTGACAGATCACTTCTCTTTGACTTCTCTTTTAATAACTAAATGAACAATCAAATATGAATATTGTGGTGTGAACATGAAGCTCAAATGCTAAAGTTATTGAATTTACAAAAATGGGCTTTGTAATAAGACTTAAGCCCACAATTCGCTGACTGCAACATGCAAGAAGACCAACATTCAACCGTGAGAATTAAATTCCATTCTCAAGTGGTGAATGTATTTAAGACTGACAAGCATCTTGATAAATTGAATCTACTTAAATAGATTTAAAACAGATTCACCCTCTGAGTGAGGCATTTATCAAACCAAAGCCAAAGAGGAAATGATGTCAGCATAGCCTTTATGCTTAGAATCATGCTCTTTGCGATGCTTGTCCAGTGTTTAGGCAAACAGAAATGTTAATTGGAAACAGGTTAATCTTGAAAAACTAGGAAAAGTGTTTTATACTATAAAAGTTTATAATGGAAACAAAGCTTTGCCAAACCCCAAGCCTCAACAAGTCTCGGTTGTTATTTGTTATGTTTTACATAACTTATTTTGCAGTTAAATTACAGTTTCTGACGTACTTTGATTCTACATATAGGCAGAACATGTTGTACTACAACTAGGTACTAAACCTAACCTTAACTCATATGAAATCCAAGTGGTGAACATTAGTATTTCTGTAAGTACATGTACTTTAAAATAAAAAGCAATTGCTCTTTACCAATGCCAGTTGGCTATGAATTTTTTTTTTCCACAATTGAATAAATAACATGGGGTTACCAATATAAAGCAAGCCACCCACTTTAAGGCAATCCATTAGAATGAAACTGCTTTAATGAGTCCACTGTTACAGTCATAAACTATTTTCTTGGTGCACCTCTAAAAAGTTAAGTTTTACTCTAGAGATTGTGGGATGTTTGGCTTCACTCTGATTCCATTTTTCATGTCATTTTGACATGCTTCGACTGACATTTTGAGTGTCAGTCAACACCCAGATGAATAAAAAAAAACACAAAGCAGACACAAAGGGGTTGAAGAATGGTGCGGTTCACAAAGAATAGGTTTGCATTGTTACTTGCTACAAAACCACAGCATTACTTGTAATGAAAGTAAACATAAGTGTAAATATTTACTAGCTCTAAGTATAATGGATTGCTTTTTTATTGCGTTTTTGTCAAACTGACTGAACGCGAATCATATTTATGAAAAGTGAGTCTATGTGCTAAAACAGAGTAGGGTTATTTTGTGGTCTAATATGCTCCAGTAAACCCAATTTTAACAGAGCATGAGAGTCAAAAACACTACTTTGTGCTTTCCATCAAGTCAAACCTTTGAACAAATGATTGTATGATTTTATGAAGACACAATGCAGTGATGACACCGAATTCAACCCACAGTGTGAACTGCCGCTGTTATAAAGAGAGAAGAAACCAGCAACCAAAAGAAGCACCACAAGATACCTTTATAGACAGTCAACCATGCAGTGTGATGGGAGTGGCCGATAGAGTTTCCAGCCAAGCAGGTGTACTCTCCAGCATCCTCTAAAGACACATTCCTGAGATGCAGTACCTCCATCTCCTTATCCGTGGTGTTGACGCCTGCCGTCTATAGAGAAAAGAACCACAGGATGAAGCCGTAGAGCTCCGGGAAAACCCATTAGAGTTGAGAGAGAGAGGTTTTGGATAAAGAGCAGTGAAGAGAAAGGTGTTGGAGAAACACCCTTCAGCACCCATAAAGAAATCAGGACTGCTCTCTGATTGGATCCTTCGATGACCCTGCTGACAGATGGTTATGGTTAGATGAGAACGAAGCACATGGCTTCACCTGCTAGAGACCCAACACCTGAAGATGAGGGTGACGTCCACCCTCCAGAGTCCACATGCACAAGACGGGCCACATGGAACATCACCCAGCAGAGACTCTCACATACTCACATATTCAGAAAAGGAAGCAAAAAGGGATTTGAAAGGTCTGTTAAAGAACGTGTGACAAAGAAAGAGTCAGGATGCCAAAGGTACTGAAACGATACTATAGTACCGATTGAATTTGCTATCCAAGTAGTCAACACATCAAGAAAACACTGGGAGGCTCTATTTTAAAAATTGTGGCCATCTTCAGAAGTGATTACTATTGGCCAGATAATATAAAACAAATAAATTTATTTTTTTTCGATGGATGTGGACTGTTTAAAAGGTTTCTCCTCACTTTTCTGCAAAGGAGTGCAGAAAGCAGGAATTATTATTTTTGCAGTTACTTTTTTTTCCATAATGCAAAAGCAATGTAATGTTAAATTGTATCATTTCTTCACATTTCAAAAAGTATACTTGAAAGGTTGTTAAATATATCCAGACTATATGCGTTCCCTAGAATTATGAGATTTATATTAATATTTGAAGTGAATTTTTACTGTATTATTTTATTGTATTAATACAATGTTTTTCAATTGTGGCAACCCAATGAGGAAGAAAGAGATTGTAGAATTTAATTATGAAAGCAAAGAAAAAGTGGAGTCAGGTAGAGAATAAGCCCTTGAGCGAGCTGAAGGAATTTAGACGGGAACATTCCCAAGGTGCCACTGAAATGCTTTTGAAGTGCAAGAGAGCGCAAGTAATCTTCAGAGGGCATGAAACACACCCTTATTAGGAGGGCAAAGTGTTGCACAAAGATGGAGAGAAGGAAACATCCAGTGTAAACAAAAGCCAAAATACTTCCAGTTGCTCTGCTGGGATTTTCCATGGCGTCATTTAAGGCACCACAGGAAAAAATAAAAATAAAGAGCGACGAAGTGAGAGGATGTGTCGCAGTCACCTAAAAGCCTTATAACCGCTGTCTCTACCTCCTTCTAACTGTGTATGACTGCCTCTTTCGGCATGGATGATCTCTGAATCTCTGCAGCAGGAGTCATGTGTTACCTTGCAAGTGTTTAACGACGGTGAGCCATGCTGATTGGTTGGCTTGGCCTATATAATTGGCCACTTTACATATATACTCCCCACTTTCTTCTTCTGTCACGTTGTACAGCGTCAAGACCTGCGTGTCCGAGCTGTTGACCCCAGAGTGCTGCGGAGGTCAAACATATGTCAGAGGTCAAGCACAAAGTCAAACATTGAGGTCACTCAGATCCCAGCCGTCTTTAAAGGACAACACCTCATGAAATACATTCTGACAGTCTGCCAAGAACATGGCTCATATTTCCTCCAAAAGCTGTTAGTCCTGCTCCATTTGCTCAGGTGCTCGGTCCATAGAGGGGAAGAAATATGTTGAAAGTTCATTTAAAAAAGGCGTGGTCAAAATGTTTTGGACACAGATGTTTAACAGCAACAGAAAAGCTAAAGATCTGAAATTTGTATTTACAAAGAATGTTCCTGTGACAACATCAATTAACTCAAAAAATAAACATAAAAAATAAAAAAGCTTATACACAATTGGAAATTAGTTTATGTTTGATTCATAGACTTCAATTGGAAAACTAACAAAACTAAACTAAGTATTAAAAGCTGTATTTTCAATAATTCAAATATAGCTGAAATTAAAGATGGAATAAACGGAAACATATTTCAGTTTATTGCTAAGTTAACATTTCAAAATATTGTTTTTATGCACTAAAAATACTAAAATAAAAAAGCTAAATAGAAACGTTAAACGTTAAAAGTTAAAATAAAAACTGAAAATATAAAAACAAAAATTAATTCAAAATATTAATACTACTACAATAGTATATAAATAACAGTACAATAACACTGATGAAGGGTGAATTGAAATAATAATTGCAGATAAAATATGGTAAACCCTTGAGGTGTTACTATGTAAATAATTAACATTTATAAAAAAAAAATACAAATAATAATAATTTGCCAGCCACTTACCGGATCATCATTTCATTTGGTAGCACTGGGCAGTTTTGCGTAATATGCCTTATATTTATAGATATATTTATATATATATATCACACACGCACATATACACACACACACACATCTTCTTTGCTTGTGTGTTTGATCCAGAGATTCTGTGCTCATTAACAAGATGTGCAATAGCACCTCTTCATGTATAACAGTGAAAACATGGAAAGCTGGAATATTCTGTCAATGGCACGGTAGCATCATCTCATAAACGTTGGGAAATTCCATTAACGGCAAGGTAAGAATTAAATGGAAGCACTTTAATCAAACATTTAGGTTGACTGGTTAAATGGATTTTTACCTTTAAGATCCGAACAAATGGCAGTCCGTCAGGGCCGAATCTACTGCCATTAACCTCAATGTGTTTCAGCCACTGGATGTGTGGCTGAGGATCGCTGAAGACTTTACACTCAAACTCCACGTCACTCCCCACCACCACTGTCCGGTTAGCAGGCAGCCCCGCCTGGAGAATCGGCCTGTGCGGTGAACGCTCTGAATAAAACACACAAACACACTGCACACAGTTAGTGTTGTTGAAATGACCCCATTAACATAAAAACAGATTTTGAATCATTTTTCCTCTTAAAGAAATCAAAATTGGAATCTACATTACAGCAAACGGGATATAGAACAGATATTTAATAAACACTAATGTCATAAATCCAGCAGGAAGCAGCCTCTTTAACATGCAGGCTAAACGTTTATTATAATTGCTATAATTTGGGGGAAATGTTATTTTAAGCCACAGCCCATCTCTCAGGCCTTGTGACTAGAAGTCACAGTCCAAAGGTGTCCAAACTTGTACAACACTGCTTTAAAAAAAAAAAAAATAGTTGATTTAACTTTAAATGTTCATGGTGCCTTACACTTAGTCAACTCAAATATAAGTTTTCCCTTAGTACAAATTAAAATTTTAAGCTGACTTAATGTTTAAGCCTTTACAGACCCTTTTTATTTTTTAATTGAGCAACATTATTATTTTTTTTTTTACAATTTGTTCTTGACTGTATTACGTTAAATTGTATGCATCTTAATTTCTCCTACATTTAAATAACACTAAAAATATGTTAAAACAAATATGAAATTAGAAATAAAAGATAAGCTTCAACAGTAGATTTTTTGTGATAGCATGGTAGACCAAATCAAAACACATCCATGGGCCAACTACTGCCCACAGGTCTTGGTTTGGATATCTTTGTTGTAGTTGGTACAATGCAAATCTGACTTTCAAAAACTACAATTCTTAATTAAAAAATACATTACTCAATCTCTGTGGCTGCACAATAATAATACAATAAGCATTGACTACACCCCTTATATGCATTCTTTTGATCTTCATTTTGTTGTACTATAAAAAAAATATATATTTAAATGAACTTGCCCGATAAGTCCATTTCTTTTCCAAATCTAAATCATGCACATGACATTAGATCATAATTTCAACCCTTTAAACTAAGAAGTAGGTCCTTCCCAGGAGGACTTGATGGCACAAATGTTTGAATGTCTTCTTTGTGCCACATTCAAACAGTGTCTTCTCACTAATGTGTGTGTTTGGTGCCAATGATGTCACAGTGGGCTCCGTCTAGATGGGTGTAGCACTGATTTATTTGCTACTTAATGAAGGCATCAATCAAGTCCAGCCAATCAGAGTTTAAATTCCTTTTTTCCAAATACTCTGATCTCATCTTGAGCCACTAACCGTGTCTCTAACTCATCCACGGCATCAAGTAAACACTTTGTATTTGCAATGGATCATTTAACACACACCATCAACGGAGTCCACGTGCCTGTCATTGAGGAGCAGACAGATACTCGCACGCAAAGTGTAAAGCCACCCGTTACTTCGGTTCATTTCAGAGAAGTAATGGTAACCATTAGCGGTGCTGCGTCAGAGCATTAGCTGCATGGTGAACAACACCCATTTGCATCTGACTGACACGAGTAAACATTGCAGTGGTTCTGCGACCCTCCCTTGTGGAGCATTTGCCATCTCTTGTGCTTTACTAAAAAAAAAAAAATGTGAATCGATTTAATCAGACGTTTAGCAATAAATCATTGCAGCTGAGCTAGTGGGCAAGGGGAGACCAACACAAATTTGCTCGCATACAAAGAACAACAACTAAAAAAGTTGGACTTAATGAAAACTACATTTCAAAATGTTGAAGACAGACAAGAAAAGAACCATGACTGACCGACTACGTCCAGCTGGTAGGTGTGATTGATGCTGCCGTGTTTGTTTTCCACCAGGCACGTGTAGTTGCCTTTGTCTGATGGTACCACCGACTCCATTATGATGGTCCACATGTGCTCTCGAACCTGTGCAATAAAATAAAAATGTACAAAAATTCTGTAGACCTTAATGCAATTAAAGATATCACATATCGTTGGGACTTTATTGGAAAAAAACAAATGTGGGCACATAAGTAAAACTCTTCAATTAGAGGCTTCTATAGACAATGCAGCCCAACATATAAAAGCTGAAAACTGCTAGATGCATTAGGACCTGATTGTCTTTTAAGTTCACTTCAGTGAAAGGCTGAGGGAGTTTAACAGAGTGAGTTGGCAGCAAGTGCCTATCAGGTCAGTTTAACATCAGTCAGGCACGAGATCAGAGCCATGGAGAACAGTGTGTTTCCTGGTGGAGATTGGGAAACAGGCCACTCCATGTCTACTAATACAGACCTCTTCTCAAGCCAAACACTACTCTATTACAACCAGCAGAGTTTTCACTAAATGTATATTTTTATTAAAATATTTACAATATATTTGTTTTTGTTTTGTTGTGTATATTAACTATAGCAGATATTTGCAACATTTTGTTATTTGTGAATATGTACTTAACATTATTCTTATTAGACCATTTCACACAGTTAAATGTGGCTTCAGATGCACAGAAGTGTATTGTTATTGTACTTCATACTGCCTTTTTCATCCTTGACCACTATCTCATGAGGTTTGAAATGACAACAGGATTTCCATTTTCAGCTGAACTAAACCTATAAAGATCCATGAAGCAGAGCAAGTGCTCTCTGCAGTAACAGCTCTCCTTGATTAAATGAGATTTAGGTTGGGCAAAATTAATAAGAGGTTATGGCTTCTCGGCCTAAAGAACCCCAGATGTGAGCTGCTACACTCACAGTCTGCCTGACTTCCTTTTCACAATCACTTCATGTAAATGAACAATTGTGCCAGACTCTTGTTAAACAAAAGAAACCAGGAGAGACTGGGAAGAGTGCTGGGGGAGGTTACTACGGAAAGCTGCAGGGCCCCTTAACGAAAGCCCCGCACACTCCTGGAGCTCAAAGACACGTTTAATTGAACATATGAATGCAACTTCATCCCTATGACACAGCTTGGTTAGAAAAAAATAAAATAAAAATAAAAATAAAAAAGAGCATAATGCTTGGTTATACTCAAATGTTTGAATAAACCATGTCGAAGGATTGTCGATGTTATTGTGTATGCATTGCAGTGGCCTCAAACACTCTCCAGATGGTAAAGTGTGTATGCGGTGAGGAGCGGAAGAGGACTAATGTCTCCCAGCTGGAGAACACCTTGATGAGAAACACAGACGCAACAGGTCTGCACTGACAAGACAGATTTTCTTTATATTGTTTTAAAGAACTTGAGCATTTAAAGCACGGCACAAGCTTATAATAATCAGACCGATATTGTGCATTAGTGTGGATGCTAAAACTGTTATCATTATAGTTATCATTCTCGATGTGAACGGGCCCTAAGGCTGTCAAACATGAGCTTTATTCTTGAGCTGTGACTGACCATATTTGATGTGCTCTAAATATGTGTATTGATCAATGTTTGTATGTGAATATTCAATCCTAAATTAAATCAGTTAATCATATGCTGCCACTGTCTCTCTTCAAAAGATTCTGGATTAACATGTGGGTAGGAAAATTATGAAAATTGGTAAAATACCTATTTAAGTTCTATACACAACTTTGATATATTTAACTTTTGGTCCCTTTTAAAGCTTGGCAGAAGTAATTATAATAAATTGTAGGTAACACTATTTTAATGACCAATTCTCACTATGAACTAGCTGCTTATTAGCATGCATATTACTAGCATGCTATTATTATTATTGGCTGTTTATTAGTACTTGTAGAACACATATTAATGCCTTATTCTGCATGGCCATAGTTTAGATCCCTTAAACTCTACCCCATACCAAAAATGTATAAGGCAGCAAATTAGGAGTTGATTTAGGGAAAACTCTTAATTAATAGTGAATGAGGGTTCCCTATTCTAAAGTGTTACCAAATAGTTTGTATATTGGCAACAGATGCACAAAGAAAAAAATCTAATTTTGATTAATTTTAAATAAAAACATTACTGTGCATAACTAGAACAACTGTGGTCCAAATTACAAATTTAACAAGTGTGTAACAAGTGAACGGAGGTTGAAACTCAAACAAAGCACTACTACTAATGATTTACTAAGGAATTAAATTAAATGGTTTGTTACTTTGGGTCTGTTGGTATTCAACATGGTTAAATGACTAAAAGGACAGAGTTGGTTTATCCTGGAGTTTATTCTTATCTGTATAAGTACAAACAGTTGAGTAAAATGAGGAGAGCCAAGGAAGAGTAGGCTGCCTCCACCAGAAACCCAGGGCTCCAGTGTCTGCCTTCCATGCACGGCTATTCAGCCTCTGTCCTGCTACAGTGAGGTGTCTGGAAGACAGATCTGTTGAGAACGAGGTGCCCTTTTAACCCCCAAACCAGAGCAGCTGGCTAGCAAACCTGAAGTTAGACAACCAAGATGTTGGATGTTTCATGATTTTAATGGACTGTGGTGTAGTTCCCTCACCTTGTAGCCTCCTATTCGCTGGTCTTTCTTAAACTCTTTGCCGTTCTTCAGCCACTTGAGCGTTGGTGTAGGGTTACCATTGGCCTGGCAACGGAACTTGACGGTTTTGCTAGCGGGAACCGCATGCAGCTTCTTCTCCATCTTATCAGGTTGAGCCCAGACGGGTGCCATTGCTGAGGAACAGACAGAAAGCACATAAAATAAGACAAAGTTGAATTGGTCAAAGAAAACCACTGATTCAAAAACACGATGTGAACAATACCAAGGTCATGACTATTTTAGAACGGTAATCCAAAGTGGCAGATCAAAGTGTGTGAGCTTTGGGTGTTGGTTGCTGGTTTCACTCCTGACTGGCTAGATAGTGCCCTTGGGACTCAAAGAGTAATCCATCAAAAGTAATAAAGACTTTCAGTCTAATGAACAAAGGCACACTCCACACAAGACACCGGTGGTTTATAAGACAAAAATGTGCACTATTTCCTGTTATAGTTCCTACTTTTAAACAAAAATCCTAACAATTTCGTAAGAAACAGATAATTTTATTGACATTTGCAGATCTTTGAGTCAGAATTTTGAGCACAGAGAGTTTGACTAAGAAAGGAGGGTGACTCACGAAGCAGTTCCTGGTCACTCGATAGCTTGGTCTCCTCTGAGGAAGACTCATCTTCTTCATCATCTTCTGTGGAAGCCAATCCATCTTATTGAGATCAAAAATGTAGGTTACATTTTTGTTGTTGAAAACAACACAAAAATCAACCCGTAATCTCTTATTCAGATTATTTCTCACCTGTAACGTTGACACTAAAGTAATCTGTATGGTTGCTGTTGGGTCCCTGAGCAAAGCAAGCATACAGACCAGAGTCGGCCGGCTCTACTGCTTCAATCTCCATCTGATGGTTACGCAGGCGAGTGTGCTCTCCATCAACCAGGGGAATGTGGTCCTTAGTCCAGGTCACTTCCTGTGGCTCCTCTAAACCTTTACAGTTTAGCTCCAGTTTGACCCCCGGATTCAAAGTGTACAGCATCGGCTCGACCAGGGCTAACACTAAGAACAGGATGTAAAAGATTAGTTAGATTAATCAAATTAATTAGGGACGTTAAATAGAGATTGGGGGCATAATTAGTGTACGATTTTTTTAAAGAAAGTGTTTAAATAATTAATTGCACTAAATTAACTGTCCTAGTCAAACTAATCAAAATTATTTCTATAAACTCAATTCTTCATTAAATGAATTACTATATACACTATCTGATATAGCATTTCCATTCAATCTCCAAGCACACTTGCCATACAATAAACATTTGAATTTTATCTAATTTAGATCATTCATTTTATGTGTTAATGAATCTAGGGGCAAGATTTGTGACACATTTTTAAGAATTTATTTTCTTAACCGTATTTTTTTTTTCTAACTTTTGTCATTAATTACCCACCCTCATCTCTTTCCAAACCTTCGGAACACAAAGTAAAATATTTTTGTTGCATTAACATTCTGCAGTTTAATTAAGGCAATTTTGCAATTTTAATCATCATACAGTAACCTGCAACAACCACCCCTTTCTCTTCTAATCGAGACATGAGATGCAGTGCAAAACGATGCCGAACATTCGGTGCATCCCTAGTAAATACATCATTGTGACGCTATATCACTGATATTGCAATTGACACTTTTTTTGTAAAAATGAATTTTTTTATGTAAAATTGTATACTGGTGTTATTGTGGATGGTGTGATATGGCACATCCCTATTATGATCATCTCAGAATTTATCTTAACTTCTTTCTTGAAAAGAAAGGTGTAATTGAGCCCCAGAGTATAAGTGTTTGGCATCCTTTAGATGAGCGACAACACCTACAAGCATCTATCAAAATCCCACCTCAGTCACTGCTAAATCAAATCCGAGTTTGAAGTAGTCAAGGGCCAATTGTCAGATCAATTCTGAGATAGAGCTGAAATTTGATTATGGGATGCAAGGTTAGGGGCATTGCCTCAGACACCACCACCTGAGCCAACCAGTTGCTCCTGACGACCAGTAGAGATGGGGGGGGGCAAGATTGGGGGGTGGGACGTCTAAATTGAATTATGTTGATTCATTGCCAATCAACATTATGTCACCCGTCTGCAACTACCCATACTCTTTTAATGGGGGCTGCTTCTTAGAGTAGTGCACTGGAGAATTATCCCTGTTGGGGGTCCTCTTTAAAAGAATTGACTGACGAGCACATTCTGACTCTACAGTAAGCCAAGGTGAGATTTTTGTATTTACAAAACAAATGGTGACGGCTTCATATTCAATTGGTAATTGGATTAATTTCCTTTCAATAACAATGCACTTGACTTTCTGAAAGGATATGAATGCTTGATTTCCTGTAAAAGATGCATCAGGACTTGATTGTTCAAAAAAAAGGTCAAACTTCTATGAAATCCTGCCACCCGCTGAAGACCACATTTACACTGTTGTTTTGAAAAGTAAATTTAAAGAAAAAATCCAGTCACTGTGGTAAAAAAAATACCCCTTTTTCTGAAAAGCCTGGCAAAGGTTGTGAAAAAGCATTCATTTAAAAACAATTTAAGAAAATAAAGTGCTTAGTAATACTGGCATGCTCACTACTGACACATTTCTAATAGTAAACAGAGTGCAAACGCAAGCCAGCTTTCCTCTTGACTAGTTCTGCTGTAGTAACTTCGCCCATCACTACCATTAACTTTGCTAATAGAGCCGAGCGAGTGAGAGGTCTGTAGCAGCAGGTTTTTGGGCTGGTATCCATGGTGCCCTCAGTAGGGTCTAGTTAAGGTATTTCCTGCTTCGCATGTGTCTAACAGGCTCTTAATCTTGACAGGAACAGGGGCCAGGGAGGGATCAACTTTCCCCACCAAAACACTGCTGAAAAGAATGAAGGAAGGAGAAAAGAAGATGAGCTAGCATAGACTTATTTAGCCACAAAATAAGTAAATAAGTTTACTTTAAATAAGTAAAGACTTCTCAAGGTTGGATTGTTTTCAAGTTTGGCAGGTCATTTTTATTGACCTTGAACTCTATACTACAGAAAAGCTATTGAGCATGTGCATGCTTACTGCTCAGGAAAGTAAAGATTCAAAGTTGCTGTATGTAATTTTTGACTGTAATGAAGCAGAAAAATATAATATGTTTGCAGAGTTTACATGAGTTCACATACTTGTTTCTCTGAAAATCATGCATCTGAAAATCATGTTTCTCTGAAAATTCATGCTACAGCCAGTTATTCTGCTTTAAAATGTGTATTTTGTGTCAAAATGTCTTGTTTTGGTCTGTGTGATTCTGCTCATTGAAAATTTTGACACTCTGGGTTGCCAGCCATGGAACCCAGCAAATGGGTCCTGGGTCCATTCAAAGACACTCACAGACTAAAAACAGCACAGCCTCACTTGACCTCAGTGTCAGTGAGCCAGAAATGTTTCACATTATAATTGATGAGAAAGTCTTATTACAGACATACTGACTGATCGTAAGGTCATGACAATGGGATTGTAATTTCCTTTTGGCATTTTAGATTGAGCAGAGCAGGTGCCGAAAAATTTGCACCAGTCACCATAGAAGTTGTTTACTGTGAGGAATCAAGTGAGAGTATTCTGCAATAATCACACAGGGAGAAAATTATACAGCTGCTTCATGATTTATAGTCATTAATCGACATGCTTCCTTCCAGGATATGAAATAGTGGCATGTTACCAAGCCATCAGTCAGTTCAAAGAACAAAACATGAATGAACAAAAACATGAATGAACAAAAATGAAGACATGCACTGGTGAGCAAGCTATAGAATCCAGATGTAGTCTGGCACTCACAACTACTGCATTTGGGGTATATATATACACACACACACACATAATATGAATGTAAAGGCCAGGGCAATAATTCGATAATAATAATTGTCGCGATATAATTTTAGCCAATAAAACAATATGAAAAGATTGATAAATGTTCAATACACCGTTTATGCAGCAAAAGCGGAACAAAACCGTGTGACTCGTTTGAATCGCGTCACACGGACCGTTTACCCGCTCAGAACGGAGTTCAAACAGCTGGGCAACGCAATCTCACTAGAGCAGATGTGTTTACTTGGTCACGCGAGCACTGAACAGTGCTGTGAGATCCAGTGTGAAGCGCTTGAATTCAGCAGTTAACACAAATGACTAAGGCCCTGTCCACACGGAGACGCGTTTCTGTCAATACGCACAAATTTTTTATCGGATAGGTGTTTCGTCCACACGGATCTGGCGTTTTCGCAAGGTGAAACCGCTATTTGTTGACTGGGTCCCAAAGTGGATAAATTAGAAAACACTGTCTTTGCGTTTTCGTCTGGACGGCTAATCCGTATATTTTCTGAAACGATGACGTCATCAGCCCACGTCTTCCCCCTAGTCAGACATCTCTACGTCACGTAACAGCAACAAAAACATGACAAACACTGAACGATTGTCTTTTTATTAACTAACATTAACACTGATTAATAAATGTATTGTTCCATGTTCGTTTGTGTACCACGCGCAATGTTTATGAGCATAGTCCAAGTCTTCTTCTCTGTTTTTAGTGTATCTCTGTGGCAGAATTACAGCGCCACATACTGGTCTGGCATGTATACTACATCATTTTGCTGTTTCGTGTGGACGCGGATATTTCTTGAGACAAGGAAAAAAAAGATCGGATTGGGGTAAGCTCCGTCGCCGTGTGGATGGGGCCTAAGTGATGTAAACTAGTTTAAAGCCAAGCAGGAGAAATGAGACAGTCAAGGCTTTTCAATCTACAAACTGCCATAAATTACCATGCATTTACTGTAGTAACACTCACTGCACCATGGTATTGTGACAGAAATGTGGGATTTTCACACTAAACTTATTAAAGGAGTAATGGTATATATAATTGCAATGTTTATTTCTGATTAAGCTATAGCATGTGTGCATTTATACTGAATGTCTTTAGACTGTTGTTTTTCATACAAATAGGCTACCTGAAATGGGTATCGATGTGCTATATGCGTGGTTTTAACGGTTTATCATGATTTAAATATGCGCAATAAAAATAAATAAATAAAAACTTGGTCAGAATAAATTTAACCATATAAAACTGATGTTGCTGCAATTTTTTACAGATGTTACTGATTTTGATAATGAACAAAAATGTACCGTTGCATCTTAACTCAAGCCACTATCAAATGCGCTTTTAAAAGAACGACAAAAAGTGATGATATTATTATTAATATTATCAGGCAACCCAAACCGGTTTCTTAATTTGAAAAATATCACTCATTAGAACATGCAGAAACTAAGAAACTCATTTTTCTATTTAGATATTCATTTTGTTAAGAAAAAGTAATGGTCTGTTTCTACAACTTTCACTTGGGAACAAAAATCTGGCTTGAGAGAAAGACAGAAAGAAAGACGGACAGACATTAGGGGTATAATGATACACGTATTCGTATTGAACCATTCAGTACGAGGCTTTCGGTTTAACGATTCAATGCATTAGACTAATCCGATTACTTTTGGAAATTAAAAAGCAACTTAAAGTGTGTGAAATATGATGATCTCAGTGCCACTGCACTCAACAAGACGGCCCAAACGATGTAACAGGCAATGTGCTGCTTGCCCAGTGGTGTAACGTTAGCAGAAGAGCACGCAGATCACGCACTGCAAAAGCCCCGCAATAACCACCTGTAAATCTTGAGTGTAGTGTAGCAGTCACCTTTTAACAATGCTGTTTTTATTACAATTCATATAGCATATCTATTTCTAATTCAACTACCTTCAGGAAAAGGTGCACTCTGTTGTGTGGAAACCTAAAGCTGTTGATCTTCCAGATACTGGGACCAGATTAGTTTGGATTGAAGTCCATGTTTTCATGAAAGCAGCCGAGCTGGAATAGCCATTGCATTTTTTTCTTTCCTGCTTCAAGCCGTTTGGAAAAAAATGATTGACATCCCTGAAAATCAAGTTAATTACAGTAAATCATGAAAAGGACGTTTTCTGGCGATGGACAAAAAGAGGTGCGCGAGTGAGTCTTAGGCGGCGTGCATGAAGGGCAGAGGGGCCTTTCAGAGAGAGACTGGAAACAAGAGAGGAAGCAATACAAGAAGAGAATGACCATAGGGATTTCCTTTCATGAAAGAGAATGATGGTCAAGTACAGAGAAGAGGAAAACATACAAGCAGAACGAGAGAGCCAGAGCAAACTCAAAGATATATTCCAACAAATGACCACTCCTTTACTCCATTATCCCAGTGATCTGCGGCTGAGATATCAGAGGTTTAGTCTCAGTAACACAGGAAAATCATGAGAATTGAATGCAAAGAAACTGGAATGAGACTGTTAAGTTTATTTTGTGACCAAATCTTATTATTCTGATTAGAAATCTCTGGTTAGTGAAGGTGTTGGCTAAGTGTGACACCAAAAGAAACACGCACACCTCCTCTAACATTAACCTAACTTGTCTTATGTTAGCCTGCGTCAATTAAAGCCCACATCAGGACTTGGATGCTAATGGCATTTGTTCACAATGGCCATGGTTGTACAAACATAATCACCGCTTGCCTACACACAAATGTGGCCATGTACACACGCACATGGTCTGCAGGAGGGGCGGAATGAGATCAGCATACGCTGCTGAATCACACCCATTGTTTCCCCAAAGTATTTATTCATCTCCTTCTAGAGAGTCAAATTGTTATACAGAGAGCAAAAATGATGTGGCAAGAATAAGAAAAGAGTCAGTAAAATGCATCAGTGGACATTTACCATGAACAACAGGAATCAGAATGATAGAAACACACATATTAACAATACTTTTCTATATCCTTGAAGCAATGTATTATGTATGATGCGGAAACTATTGAGTGACAACTAATTGAATGATTTTCAATGTACTGATTTACTGGTTCATTGAAACAGGTTTATTAAAGTACGAAACTGGTTTGAAATCTGTCATAGCATCCATGACTAGTTGGAGCATTTTATATTGCCACAGACTACTTACCTACCAAAACAAAGACAATCAGCTTGAGTACTGTAGTGTGCGCATGGCTCTTTGGAAGTTAACAGAATAGTGTTGCTATTGTTAAACTATTAAAAATACTTTTTAATGAAAGTCAAACAAAGTTTAAATATATATATTAGATAAAAAGCTTACATTTAAAATGTTTTAATTAGAAACGTTGCTCCAGTGAATAACTTAAAAATAAAAAAAGAAATACATATATATACACATACACATACATTATATATATATATATATATATATATATATATATATATATATATATATATAGTGGTGGGCATAGATTTTTTATTTTTTTTTATCTAGATTAATCTCACTGTGATCTTGAAATTAATCTAGATTAATCTAGATTCAAATGGCTCATTCGAATTCTGCCGAAGGCGTTCAGAATATGTGTGTTACCCAAATAAAATTGACAAACAGTAAGTCTTTGAGAAGAGGTTTATCAAGCTAGGTGGTGCATTAGAAAAGGGGCTCATCTCCTGTTTCCAAAATGTATCACAAAATGCTTGAAGAAGTGGGCCCTGTTTGAAATTGTTTAATTTGTATGTTCATTTATTTTTATTTATTTGTGCTATTTACACAATGTTTAAGTTTCTTTCAAGCTTGTAGGTGTCAAGGTAGAGAAACCAAATAATTAAATGTAAAATAGATAGTCTTCAATGTAAAAATTAAATATACAATCAAACCTATTTATTCAGACACCTTCAACATTTCTCACATTATTACAGTTTTGCTATATATATCGAAAAGGTGTAACATGTTTATTTGTACAAACAGAAAATTTTTGAATGACACATTTATATTAGATTTAGATTTTTATTTCAACTTTGAATTAAATGCATTTTGGGCCTTTGAAAGTTTTCTGATCCCAAACCACAAATTAGAAAATTTGAAACACTACTTAAGGAAATTGTGTTGTTTGTGCAGGTTGTATTCCCACCTAGGAAAAAAAAAAAGTAACCAAATGCTGGAGTGTCAGCCACCCATCAACAGCTGAAACTTATAATTTACACCACAGGAGGCCTGAGGGGAGAGAGGCAAAAATGCTCTCTGTCCTGACAGGAGGAGGAAGGGAGAGGAGGAGTAGAGGAAACGCGTAGAGGGTATCAGCATGCCTAGCCATTTGGCTGTCAAGCATTAAGTGGGTAAAAATCAATCCATCAAATTTTGGTTGGGTTGAGTTTTCCTCCTTACATTATAGTCACAACTAAATATTTTAGGGAAGTATTCAAACAAATAGTCAGAAACTGAAATGTATTAATAAAATAGTCAGAAATCAACAAAATAATCTTACATCCCGGACGAGCCCCCACTTTGTTAAATCCACAATCAGTCTACAGGTATAAATCTGGATTATTGGTTATATTTACCAGATTTCTCATGCAATTCTTGTTTTCATGAAGCGTACTACCCATAGGTCTATGCTCTCTACCCATAGGTCTCACAACCACAAGAAAACATGCTTAGTTTTCCCAGAAACACGATCTCCACTGTGGAATAGCGCCACAGGGCGGAGTACTTTCTGTGTCTTCTTTTAAAAGCAGTAATTTATAGCGTCTCCGGTAGTGAACCATTGACAACAAATACCTTTTCATTACAAAAGAAGGATGGTGAGACAATGGGGAGGGAGAGAGAGAGATAGTGGGGGAAGTGAAAAGTGAGGTATTTTTGCATAGCCGGAGGGTACAGATGGAAGCTATTTCACACCTCCAGCTCTGGGGTAAATTCAAACCTAGTGTGTTTATTTAAAGCCTCCACAGACAGCCAGAGCAGAAGTGACCGCTCGCTTTATAATGGTGGTAACTGTAATGTAAGGCATTTAGAAGTCTACTGGGAACATTGTGTTTCCGAAATCCAAAAGAAGATGATGAGGCTACGGAAGCACGTTTGGGCCTGTGAGAGCCACAGGCACTCGCTCAGCTGGAATGCTGCCAAAGGACACATTTTTCAGGGTTTTATTTCAGCTGGAGTTTTTTTTTTTTTTTTAACCCGTTTCCCTTTTTCACTCACTATCTATGACTAAATGCATGAAAGTCCATAGGGTTTTAAATTACTATTTTGGATATGAGGTGGAAATGGAGAACGAATGGTATCCGAGTGTAAACTTCCACAGCTCAGTGTAGAATGTATTTTCCCTTTGGCACACCACTTATGCACAGCATATTAGAGATATGAAAATGGTTTCAGAATGTTTATTTAGTCATACAACATAGCCCTAGCTATACAATTGTACTGTACAATTTCAACAAACTCATTTTCATAGGGACAGCATTTTACTTGCTCTTAAGAATAAGAACATTTTATTTTAAATATAATCAAACATGCGGATTACTTAATCTTGAACTGTTTTAAACACCTGAGTTGAATCTCTTTAAACTTAAAAATGAACTTGAATTTGGTTAAATCATGTTTTATAGTGAATATTAAGAAGAAGAAAAGTGTTTGATGTATTATGCAGACAGATACCTGCATATAAGCCTAACATTAGGTCACTGTGAAACCTTACAGGTTTACATTTATATGAATAAATCCTAATGATCATGTTGCAGTATACAGTCTGATTCATTTAGGCACAGACAGAGGGTGGAAAACAATCGCACTTGTTTTTGGTGAGAGAAACCTTAAGCAACATCAATTGGATTAAAGTGGGAAAAATAGAAAACAATTGCCATAAACGTGTAGAATATGACCAATTTAAAAACTATTTCAGGTTGCTGCAAAGTGTCTGAGAAATGCCTTATTAATAACTCAACTTCAACTGAGATACAACAAGAGTTCTACAAACAAGACTTACTCTCATCTTGGGTGGCCGGTCTGCCCTGGGACTGAAGAGCCTGAGTTAGAAGTACTGCGATCACCAGCAACATGGTCGTCTTCTTCATCATCATCATCATCATCATCGTCGTCATCGTCATCAACAAGGATTATCTACATCTGAACTCTGCATCCAGCCCAGCTCTCCATAAAAACAGCTAGGACATCAGAACTGGGAAAGCAGAAAGCAAAACAATTAAAAATATTTACATATAATGATTAAAAACAACATGAATCTTTTATAATGTGACACTTCAGCGAAACAGTTTGTTCAGTTGGAAATAACATTGGACGGGACTTGAATGACACCATCTGGATTTGACTGGATTGTTAAACAAAGGCAGTGATGTTATTGGTTCAAATTTTCCTACACTCACACGACCATTACTAAGCAAGCATTCTGCTCAGAATAATAAATCATACTAACAAATTTGCTAATTATCTGCACTGAGGAATTGTACAAATTCACACGAAGGACATTTACTAACAATATAAATCTTACAGTTTTCATTGTAAAGTTGAGAATAGAAAAGCATCACAGACAGAAAAATTCAGTTTAAAGCTAATATGATGCATACGTTGCAAAGATCAATGATATATATATATAAACAGCCTGATAAAACTATCCATCCATTTACGATGTAGCCATGAGGCCGACGAAAACATAACTTTTCTGTATAAGGTCATTAGTGGAACAGCACGTTCTTTAAGAACTCAAGGATTTTCACATCAGGTTTTTCCACTACTACAGGATAGAACATTCGGAGTCTTTGAACAACAAGTTAACATGGCACTTTTTTCATAATTAGTATATCAATGTAGTAAGGCAAAGCTAACAAAGACTGCAGATTACATAAAGCTTGACGTACATACTTTTATAGTAGAAAGTTTTCCATAGTGCTGTTCTGTGCCAGGGTCGCTCCATCTGTTGGCTCTTACTAACACACGCAGTAAAATACACAGAAACACAACCACACTCCTCCAACCCTTCACAGATATCTGTCAACCCTGTGCCGGTTTAGACCCCAGCATGACCCCGACACGCCATTTGTCCGACTAGCTATCGGAACTCATCATTTACACATTTCATCACACACTCCATTACGAGCCGATCGGTCAGAAAAGAGCAGCGCTTCACAATTCGCCAGATGCTTTTCTTTCAGAATGTTCAGCTGTAGTAATTAGAGCATCTTTGCTTGTAATTCCGATTTTGTCCTTTTGATTTTAGGGTTTCATATACATTTGTATTTATTTAATCCACAAAGAACTGTTTTTAAACAGTTATTCATTGCTCCAGTCTTCAGTGTCACATGATCATTCAGAAATCATTCTAATATACTGATTTGCTGCTTAATAAACATTTCTGATTATTAACAATGATGCAAACAGTTGTGCTGCTTCATATTTTGGTGCAAAACTTGATACATTTTTCCAAGATTCATTGATAAACAGAGTAAGTCTAAAAAAAGTGAATTTATTTTAAATATAATTGTTGTAACAATGTAAAGCCCTTTTAGTTAATTTAATGCATCTATTCTTGCTGAAAGTATTAATTTCTTTAAAGAAACGTACAGACTCCAAATCAAACCTACACTGTATTAGGCAATCATTTCTAGTTCTACTGCCCCTGTAAAAACAATGGTGCATAATGCCCTTGAGATGAATATTTTACAGAACAATGCAATGAGATGTCTATCGCATTCACAGCTGTTCTAATAAGAACGAGAAATCTGGACAAACACCAAGAATTGAGACTTGATACACATAAAATTGTTCCCATAGAGTTCTTGTTGGTTTCATTTTCCAAGCAATGTCTGCAGCTGGTACAAACCAGAATAATAGAGAGACGAGCGAATGGTCAGACAGGGGAGACGGACTCGAAGCTTGTGCCAACTCCAATCCCCTGCCAAACACTGCAAGAGACACCTACGACATGCCAATGATCATCCCCAAGCCAGAAATATACACCAAAAAAAACCTTGCTCGCTAATCTAAGCACTCCAAAGTTTTGTCACACCTGTGATCAGAAGCCGAAAAAAGCTCATATTTGTGATAAGCTAAACATGTTTCAAAGGAGGTTTCACAATGATTGTACACTGCTGGGACGAACCAAGAGTGATCATAATATTGTGATCGAACATTCCTCAACCTTTGACACAACACTGTGATCACTATTAGTTCATGAGGATCATTCAAATCTGCGTTTGTGCTGACACTGACTTAAAGAGGATTTGTCATGTATATGAATGAAACACTATTTATCATTATTTCTTATTATTTGTTAAAAACATTTAAATTATGACAGAAGTAACTGGATAATAGATTATATTTCGGATATGAACTAAATGTGTACGGCAGCGATTAAAATAGAGTACATCACCTTTTGAGACTTCAAAAAGATTTATCGATTTCATTGTTATGGCAGTAGGTGGCAAAAAGGCTGTTAAAATGTATCTGCCTTTGTTTCATTCAAGAGATTAGTAACTACAAAAACGCTGATTCATCTAGTTATGAAACAAGTAAATCTTGAGTGATTGAGTCATTGAATCATTCATTCATAAATTACATGTGATTTTGTTTAGTAGTCTATGTGGTTTTTTTTCCTTCAGAATCATGAGAAAACCACAATCTTCATTTAAAAATATATATTTTGCACAAAAGCAGCTCTCAAACAAGTCCAGTTTGTTCAAGGTATTCAGCTAAACGAATAAATTCAACTAAATGTTTAGCAAAAAGAGACACAGAATAGATATGTTTGATATCTTAATGTTTGACTTTATTTTTTTTAAATCACACTGGAATTGTAACTGGGAATCGAAAAGCAGAATTGGACTAGGAATTTATCAAAAAAAACAAATGTTACCCAGCCCTAAATATGAATCTGCTTTGTGTGCCAGTAATGTAATGAAGTATAACAATAACTAAATATGACAAAATCAGAACAAATACATTACATACAAACATGTTAACAAAATCTCAGTTTGCCGATTCCCCCCAAAAAAAAAGATAAATAAAAAAGGAAAAAAGCATGGTAATTCTTTTTTGGAGCTATTGAACAGCTAATGCACGGGCTCTAGCATATAAAGTTGTGTTGTTCATGCAAGAAACATATTTGATTCTGTGACATTTCTTTCTTTGTCTTCATCACATAATATTTTTTGATATAAAAAGTGTACATTTTGGAAAATCTGTGCTCATTTAATCTCTTTAACATCTTGCTTTCTTTTAATCTAGCCTTATAATGATTCAGCAGGTCAAATTACCGTAACTTGGCTTGAAAGACTAATGTACCATAAACTAGTTTTAGCTTATAACCCATTTCCTTCATCTGGAAAGAGAAAAAACACAAGGGAGAAGGATTAGTTTATGATCAAATTACTTGGCTACGGTTATGCTGATGCAAATGTTTAAACATTTTTTAAAAGGAAAAAAACAATTTCTAAGTAAAACAAACAGCAGAACATTCAGCTGATTATATTTAAATTCTTTCCACAGTGTTCCTTTGAGAGGGAAAAAAGGAAAGGAGGCGCAGACAAACGACAGAGAGTGTGCACGGTATAAAAAAGAAATAGACCAAGTCAAGTGGAAAGAGAAGTTAGTACCCTAATTAATGAACCCCAGAGTGTTTTTCTCTCTCTCTGATCATTGGAGGGGAACATGGGGAGAGCGTACAGCAGGCCCAGCTCATTACCGCTGCCTACTACTGGAGCGGAACATTCCAGAGAACAGCATTGGTTTGTGTCGGAGACGGGACGCCTGACCTCACTCATTCCAGCGACGGTGGGAGCCAGAGCAAAAAACGGCCCACTAAACCAGGAGACTGCCACTCCATGGGGAGGCTATTAGGGCCAGGCTGATAGCTCTTTCCTGCTTCTTTATCAGTTTTCTGCCAAATCTCTAATTCTACTCTAAACTCACAGGGTGCCACAAAAAAAAAAGGTTTTCTAAAATGCTTTGACTTCAGTGAATAGACCTGAGCACTGCGTGTCAAAGTTGAAACCTGGTGCGGCTGTTTTTATATCACTGTATTTCTGAAGGAGACCGGCCATCTTCAGAAAATTATGGGTGTCATTTTCATTTCTTCTAGCCAATAATTCCTGAGAAGTGCATGTGAATGCAGGCTCAGCGCGTATTTGATTACAGCCGTTACCGGAGAAACCTCTCTCACCTGCTCTACAAGCGCCTCCTGCTGGCAGAGAATACATTTGCATATATGAAGACACAAATAGAGTGCAAAGCATTTTTTAATACGTGTGTTTTTGTGTTTTGCTTTGGTACCGAAACTGGTACAGAGAACCATGGATTTTCACTGGTATCGTTACCGAATACTGAAATTTTGGTACCGTGACAACACTAATCGCGTGTCAGTATATTTTTTTGAGTTGACTCGTGTGGTTTATGTTTAATGCTTCAGAAATGTGATGTTATTTCAGATTATATAATCGTTAGTTGACCAGAGGAGGAGGGCATCCAAACACTCGCATATCATTCATCCACCACAACTATGGTTTATCATCTGGAATATCTAAGTATTAGCAACTTTTCATGGCTGCTCAATCTAATGATGATAAACTAGAGAAATGTGCGCTGTTCAAGTTTCAAGTGTGGATATGGAAGCTGAACATTAGTGCTCACTGCAGGACAGATGGACACAAGAGTGCTCATTTGCGCCTATAATACACATTTTTGGTCATACAGATAAGAGTAATATATCTTTCAAATCTGTAACGATTATTAGTTTATTTGTGCACACTCGTGCTAACAAACAAACATGGCACTTTTGTTAAATAATGAAAGCAAACAGGATGCGCTTTCCGCTGTCTCTGTCTCTGTTCATCTACAAGCTACACAAAATCGGGTTCATAACCGGCAATGAACTGCCCGCGATTTTGAACGTGATTTTGTGTAGTTTGTCGGAACTACAGCCCTGCTTAGTAAATGCCACTCTGTCTGAAAGCACGTGCTGGAAATTTACTAATAATCACAGGAGCACCTTTCTAGTGAAAATATATTTTTTTTTGCATAGCCCTAATTTCAAATAAACCATTTTAAATGGAAGACAAATATTCCCAGATTATGTAATCCATATAAAACATGCATGCAGGTGCATACACTACTGTGGAGAAGACGAGTCAGCGTCGCCGACTTCATTTGTTAAACTGAAAACAAAATAGGCTTATCAAAATTATTAAAATGTTATTGCAGTCTCCTTACTGTTTTTCCCTGACACATTCATAATCATCAGGCTAATTCTGCTCTGTGGCAAGTTTTATGCATGTGCTTCAGTGCTTATTAGGCTATTAAAAGTTCATTATTATGATTTAAATGGTTTATTAATAAGCATGCGATTAGTCGACTAATGCTTAAAATGAATGACTACTAGTCAACAAGAAAAATCCTTAGTCGAGGGCAGCCCTTATCTAGTGTCATCTTGTACCCTAACCTTTCATACCCCAAATATCTGATTTCAGACAGCTGAGGACATTTAGTTTTGTTGCAGATGTTTTGGTGTGAACAGAATTTCTCCATTGTGAGAGACTCCACCTAAAGTTTCATGATTAAGGTCTCAGAAAGTTGTGTAATAGCAACTTTCTTTTTAAAAGTCCTGGGCGATAGTTTACTGTGCCAGCCCAGCCCTGCCAGCCCAGTAAATTAGAGGGCAGAGAATTCCTCTTCTCTACAAACCCTCAACACAAACTTCCACCGGAAGAACACCCACAACACAAGCACGTCTTTTCTCCTTCATCCATTGGCTTCCTTTCATTTTCAAACAAAAGAGCATTTCACTATAAAGTGGCAACTACAAGATCACCACAACAAACCAAAATGGGTGTTTGGGACCGTATGCAACACACAAACTCTGACACAAGTCACTGTGCTGTGACTCAAACACACAGAAACAAGCTTGCTGACTTTGATCAATGCAACTCAAACTCTCAATGCCATATCCCTCTATGGAAATACCACTGATGCTTTGCAATAATACTAAGATGGTGCCACCACGTTCAGACGCCATCCTGGTCGCTCCACTTAGACGCTGTTTTTATAAAAAAAAAAAATACCTACATTTCACCGCTTGTTGTATGTGACAAATAAAATCTCGAATCTTAAATCAATATACTCTAACTTGACTGCAAACCAGACGAACTGATGACCTGTCTGGAGCGGCTAACAGTAAAATCACTGGTCAGATCCTAAGGGACGAGCAGCCATAATGATTTCCCCTCTAATTTAAGTAATTGATGTAATTATGGACTTAAACAACTACGTTTTCACAAGGTCAGTTACAGTACTTTAGTATTTCAGTGGCTGACTAGAACTAGCAAAAAACTTTCAATGGAAAGCACTAAATAAGCTTCATGAATAAAGGAACCAGCTATGATTCAGAAACATCATCTACCATGAGCTTTATGTTCTGTGAAAATTACTTTTAAGATTCGATTGAAATCACAGAAATACAAGCTACAATATGGTTCTTCATTAGGAAACATTTTCAGCAAACGTTCTTGAACAAACTGCCTAAAGATGTTCATATCTAATTGACTTGCTCACATTTCTGCACTGTCTTGCAACAAGTATTGGTCAAGTCTGCGCATGCAGTTGCCAGCCAGCATGTCGCCATTCACAAACCGCTCTGCCCTCCATCACGTTCTTCACACTGGTGATGAGTTGGAGACTATCTGTGCATGTTCTTTGAAATGACAATGGTCACTTAAGAGCAGAACTGAAACTGAACTGAAAGAAAAGTCTGTAACTGTAGTATATATAAAGAGTACTGCAATGATCAGAAAGTTCTAGACTTTATTACACGGTCCGAGAATGAAGACAGGGTGACACTGTGAGGTAAGGTACAGAATTAAGCCTGTTATACTTTCCGCTTGAGCAATCCGGACAACTTGTATTTATACTACTGAAAGCGTACGCTGATTGTCTGCTCCGAAACAGACATTTAAACAAACAATTGCCCAGAATTATTTATTATTTATATTGCTTTATTGATGGATTGTACAGGTTCGGGTAGCAACGGGCTTCTTCAGAAAGCCTGCGCAAATGCAATGGTGCTTTTGAAGCCTACTCCGCGCGCTCACAAAAAATGGGAGGCACACGGTCGTCCGCTCGGAGCCTCTGCGCACACTCTCCAATGACGATTTTTATGTCACGCCTACCTTAGCGGTCCATAGCGGACTCAGAAAGTATAACAGAGGCTTTATTCTGCCATGTACCTAGTGACAGAACGTACGATCTGAAGCACAACAACATTCAAGAATGTTAAATGATAAATATGCATATGTATGTATACATGTGTGTATATGCATCACTTAACATTCTTGAATATTGTTGTGCTTGCACAGATATATATTAGGGCTGTCAGTTTAACGCGTTAATTATGAAAAAGAATGTGATTCAAATATTTGAATGAAGTTAACACACTAGCCCCGTCCCAGACCTGTGCACCAACAGAAATTTAATATAGTTGACTGTTTACAGATATGATGCAGGACAACAACTCTGTAAATACAATCATGCTCTAAATATCTAAATATTGGTGCAAAAAACGTCCCTGTATGAGTTTTTGTTTCATATTTATATCATATGATAAGCAATATCACACCAGCAATGAGAGCAATATCACAGGAGTGCTGTTTTTGTCATGAAGAACACCAGTGCACATGTGATTTCATACAACAGTTCAGTAAATAAGTTAGTAATAATTAATATTGTGCAAAACACAATGATGTGCGTTTTGTTAAATTTTGCCAAAAAAAAAAAAAGACCTATAAAGCTACAGCAGAACTGTTGTGCATCTCAGAGCAACACAGCGGTGTTTAGTTTTTGAATGAATCCGTATTTTGAATGAACCGTGTGAACAAATATCGACTTCATGCAGCGCCGCAAAGATCGGCTGTCACCTGACCACAAAACAATGCATTCTGGTTACAACATTTGTCCAATTTTGATCAGAGCAGCCGTCTTACAATCACACGTGCCATCAAAGTACCGCGAGATCAAAGCAAGTCCAGCCACCTAGGTCATTACGACACACTTTATTCTCATTGGTTAGATTTTGTGATGACAAGCACGAAGTGTTTTGCGTGTTTATTCTAACAATTCAATTCCAATAATGCTCACATATCTGCGATTTTATAACAGTAAAAGCTTATTTAGTGTAGTCACACAGTCATTTTTATAAAAAACAATGATAAAATGATATATAGCACCACTTTATTGGTTTTTAGTAGTGTATATGTTTATATGCCGAACATTTTTCTTAAACAGAAGATGCTGTATTAAGCAGTATATAAAAAATGTTTCTGTAGCTCATAAAAATGTTTCTGTATATTTTACAAATATTGCATTTAATTCACTTTATCTGTGATAAGATTAGGAAAACACCGTGAGCGTGTCAATACTTTATGTTAGGCCATTGTAGTCTAAACATTTAAAACAATAATAGCTTTAAATGATCTTTTGGGTGTATTTTCACAATTATATTTAGTTTGTGGTAAATAAGATTAATTAATTGCAGCACCCTGTAATAAATTAGATTAAACATTTTAATCGACTGACAGCCCTAATACATACATACATACATATATATATATACACGCACACACATATACACAATACAATATAATAAATATATATTGATTTCTGTAAAAGGTACATTTCTTTAGCTGCCCAAATAAGGACATAAATGTGTCTTTCAGCTGAACGGTCTATTCCTGTCATTGAAAATTTTGAAACGCTTCCAGGATTTAATGCGTCTCACGTCTTTTTTACGATTTTTATGAATAACCCTTCTGCCACAGTGCCATCCAGACTCATGCTTTAGTATAGTTGTGTTGTTTGTCCTTTACTGTGGGAAGATAAACAACTGCAAGAACAAACCTGCCTTTCACATCAAGATAACTTCAGGCATTTATTTTGGCAAAGGGAATCTGCAAAACCTCAAGATGGAGGGCCAATATTGAATGTACACAATAACAATAATTACAAATAAACTAAATAACAATACACACACACACACAAAAGTGCAGGGGCAATTTCTACTCAAAATCCGGTTCCATGTCTTACTATTAAAAAAAAATCAATAGCTCCAAACTGTAGCTGAACAAACCAAAACACGTTATCCGCAGAAGCTATTAAGTGAAACATGAAAGGTTTTATTTACCTGTATCTACAGGAGAGATATAATGTCTTACGCTACTCTTGCTCAAATTGCTGAGAAATTGTTTTTTTATTGTTGTTGTTGTACAGTAGCCTGCTGGAGGGCTTCAAATATGAGATGTTATTCGAGAGCGAGCATGGCAGTACAGGCACGCGCATCAACTTGTTCTCATAACAGATAAGATATGGAGCCATCTGATGATGAAAGCTAATGGGATCCGGGGTCCTCATACGAAAAACGTAGAGAGAAATCTAGTCAGCCTTAGTGAGAGACGAATTTAAACATTTGTAACATTTAAAACAAATTGCATGGTCAACTTAATTTTAAGGAATGCTATTTATTAATGTATTAACAGATGTATTAATGTATTAATGTATTAACTCCTTCAAAAAAAAAAAAAAAAAAAAAAAAAGGTGTACTACAAGCGTTTTTGTAAAAACACTACTATATTCAAATTCCATAAAACCGCAAAGCACTTTTAGCTATCAGACGAACGTGCTAGAGCCCGTTTACAGGCGTCACTCACCTTTTCCTTTCGGGAACAAATACTCTGAAAAGAGTCAATCCCAGATCAGATTCAGAAGTTCACAAAATACAGGCTCCCAAATAGTCACTGGACGCAACTCCACATTCCTTTCTGAGTCGTAGCTTTATGGGTTTTCAATAAATCACGCGGCTGTTACTCGGTTTCTCTTTGAAGTGAGTGGAAATACTCTCGCGTGCTCGTCCCCAAGATCGAGTCAAGATGATTTCGTAAAGTAGCGAACACTCACTTACAGACCCAACAAAGCGATTTCCGACCGAGTTCGTCTGTTTTCTTCTGAAGATCCCACCCGTGCGGTGTTTGTTTGCACTCGTGCGAAAAGAAGGTACGTTAGAGGGAGAAAAAACTTTTACCGCAATCTCCACTTCGGTCGGCAGTCCTCTCAAAGTCAAAACTAACCAAAACGTTCAAATACGACACTCAGTCTTCTGTATAGAGTGTTATAGGCGTCGGAAACCAAGTTTACATTTGTATCTTTTAACTGGTTTGAAGATAGTCCGTGTCGTCGGCCTGCCCCAGCACTTCAGAGGATACAGCGAGACTCCGCACTCACGGATGGAAGACCTGACTCCCCCTCCATCACTGAACACCTCAGGACTACCAAACAGCTCTCCCAGTGCATCCTGGGATTGTAGTTTCTATCACGCCAAACCCCTCTTAAAAATCCTTTAAAAAATCCTATAATCCTATATATTATATTATATTATATTATATTATTTGAAAATCTGGAATCTGAGGGTGCAAAAAAAAAAAAATCAAAACACTGAGAAATCCATCTTTAAAGATGTCCAAATTAGGTCCTTAGCAATGCATATTACTAATCGCAAATAAAAGGTTTAATATATTTACGGTAGGCCATTTACAAAATATCTTCGGCATAAAAGAAAAATCTATAATTTTGACTTGACTAACTGACTAATTTTGTTGGCTACTGCTACAAATATACCTTTGCTACTTATGATTGGTTTTGTGGTCCAGGGTCACACACACACACACACACACACACACACATTGTTATTATGTAAACATTATGCATAAACTACCCATTCTAAATGCTTGAAAGACATTGTTAGATACATGGAATGACTGATAAGTCTTGTTTCTTTATCCTCCGTTGATAAAGCTGTTCCGTCCATTCTTTGTGTTTGTGTCAACAATGTCCACACACCCCGACACGGTTTGTGTTTGCATAGTAAAGATGACCACAACACTGTTAAGAGTTTGCAAATGTATTATCTCAACAGCAGGAAAAGGTTCGGTCAAACTCCAGATAACATCTCCTGTTTTATTTCAAACTCCAATTAGTTTGGAAGTACTATAGCATAGAAAACATCTGTGAATCCTTGAAGCATCTGCTTAAGTAGCAGCGCAGCCATTGTTGGGGGCCATTGTCCCGGCTCTGTAATGAAGGTGGCCCCACTAAGGTCCTCTATGCTAGAGCCTACTCAACAAGCTCAGGAGAGCAAATAAAATGTTAGTTTGTTTTGTCATGTGAGAAGCAGAGACACATTTGCATGCTATATTAAATATGATTAAAATGAAAATAAACATCTTAACAAGTAAAAACATTACAATAAAACAAGTAAAGTGTGGTGTACTTCTTTCTGAAAAACAACCAAACAGTTTCCTCAGAAATTTTAATTTGATCATTGTTTATTTGTTTGGCAGTGTTCTGTTCACAGTTGTAATGTTTCCTCACAGGGCTCGGGGTGACAATTTTCTCTCTGGTTAAAACCTTTATTGACCCAATTTGCTCTCCAAACAACAGCAAACTCCAAGAAGGAGACAGCAGACACCTCTGCAATGGGTGACACACCACTCATATTCCAAAAAGGGCCTCAGGACTAATGTTTCCTTGTCTGTTTTCTTTTCTTTTGACACGTTTTATTGAAACATCAGTTACTTTAACATTATTTTCCCAGTGACAGATAAATTACTATATACCCCTACTTCCCATTAGACCATCACATGGATTAGTCATCCCTAACTCCACTTATGAGACCAGATGCTGGTACGACCCAAAATATACATTCTCTGAAATGAGGAAGTGTTCCTCTCAGGTTATTTTCCACAATGGCAAAGCCTAGGAATAAATCTAACTAATTGTCTGTTAGTCCCCCTCCTGTTCTTTTGGCAAGCAAGAAGGCAGCTGAATCTGAAAGGGTCCCATTGACCAACTAAAGGGGGCTTATCACCAAATACAGCAATGAATAGAGGTGGCAATGAGGTGTGAACCGACCTCAGTGAGACTAATGAGTGATAGACTGCAGGAAAGAAGGGGGGAGGGTGCAGACAAACAAGTCTGATAGATGCAGAGTGAACATTTGGTCAAAAGCACAATTTGTGGGGTAACTCGTCCTGCACCATTAGTACTACTCAAACAATATCTTTATTCATGCATTTTGGTGAGGAGAACTACGCTAGCACTTTGAGTGAGCAGAACATTTTCATCACATGTACTTAGAGTAGCTACTTTCATATTTGGACAATTGCTTGGTCGGAATAAGAGTTTGATTGTTTCCCCTCCTACTTTCCATGCTGGATTCTGTTCACAGTTGTAATTTTTGGGTCAGAACCACAATACATTTCTGTCTTTAAAACGACCATTGTTTACGCCTGTTGCTAGGTAACAACAACCCGCAAAAAGGCATAGATATGTATAGATTCCTCATTAGTGACTGTTTCTTTGGGCCACTATTCGTAAGACGTCCGCCATATTGTAATGGTCAACTTGACGTCATTCATCATAGTAACCAATGAATATTCGAAGATGCCACAATCCTGCACAGCCGATGGTCTGAAAACCCATAGTATTGTGGATGACATTAAATTGACCATTCCAAGATGGTGGACTCGTCTACATGCTTGGAGCGGTCGAGCATCTTTACACATCTATGCGAAAAAGCAGCAGTATATATATTGTTGCTACTTTACACAGACATATCCAATGAGAAATAAGTCCTGGAATATTTTCCTCGGTTTGGTTATTCTGAAAAAACATCACCACTACCAGGGCAGGGACATTGAGAACCTGTTTCAGAGGTTACAACAGCTGTCAGGAATAGCCCACTGACCGAACCACACCATATCACCTTCAGTGTAACCCTGTGGAGATGCTAAATCATGCTTAGGACTCTGAAGGAGGTAAAAAAAAGAGTGAATGGAAAGATTACCTGCCTTATGTTATGCATGCTTATAATAGCGCCAGGCATGAATCGACCATGTTCAAATCAACATGCTGAGAAGACAAAATGAGCCAAGCATATCAAATTGCAAAATAGAACAGGCAAAAAGTCTTCAGCAAAGGGCAATAAATACTGTGACTGAGTAGTAACAGGTGCCAATCAACCAGGAGACCGGGTGTTGGTCAGAACATTTTTTGAGAGAGATGGCCCGGGAAAGTTGCATGCATACTGGCAAAAGGATGTACATTGGGTCATAGAGCACATTGGTGATGGCCCGGTGCACAAGATACAATCCGGTGTTCCAATATTCTTCCTGTGTTTCACTGCAACCTCTTGCTGGCTGTCAATAACTTACCCTTGGAAAAGCCGATGGCTGGAATTAAGTAGACAAAGAAAGTAAAACAGAGAAAGCAAGTGAGAAGTCAACCAGAGAAGGAGCCTTACTCAGATGCCACAGATGAGGAGGAACATACTTACCAGTATGACCTTTGTATAAACATACCTTGCTACAAATTTGGAACAGTTCCACAAACAGAGAGAGAACCTGTAACTCTAACAACCCAAAGCACATCTCACCTTCGTCCAATGGCAATGGAATTCTATCCTGATGAAAGATGTGATCCTCTGGAAAACCAATTTCAAGATTTGTACTAGGAACACATGAAGACTCATAGATTTGTTCCAAGTCCAAGGTCTATGATGCCAGATAAAGATGAGGATAGACTAAGGAAGGAGAAGAAGTAGTCAGAGATGCAGGAAATGGAGGAGGAGGAGGAAGGAAATGTGAGAAAGATTGGGAAAACCATGAGAAATGTTTAGACATGATGCTTTGGGTGAACCATCATATTAACATTTGTAGAACAGAAGCAAAGACACTTTAGTCTACACAGGAATACATTCCACGTGAAAATGCTCTTTACTACAAGTATATGCCTAATCATCGTTTTTGTCATTGGTGTCATAATGGGTACTGAGGTGGGGTTTAAAAAGAAAAAGAAAGAGAAATCATAGCAATATAACATGGGTCAGAGGTCACTTAGATGTTAGAATATAGTGGAGATTGTAGAGGGTTGAAATCATAAATGTGTTATGTGTGCATATAGAAAGAAAAATAGTCACTAAAATCAAAATTGTAAAGAGAAACAAGGTAAAATGATATTGTTCAATTCAGTATTGACTCTAATGTATCTCTAATGTAATGTAACCCTGAAATTGTTATTATTGTTAACTGTGTGCTCAACTTTTGGGTCTCTTCGGCCTGATAAGGGTAACAACAAGTTGTATCAAAATTCACACTTGGGGAAGTGAATGATACAAATTGGCTGACATGATTGCTGCGAATGTGCAATATATGCCTCAATCGCGTTGTCCGCATTAATTTAAAAAAAAATTAAACTTGAGCGGCATTTGAATTTTCTGCTCAAGTTGAATTTCTTTTTTTTATTCTTGTGGAAAACGCGATTGAGGCTTATACAACTTTGGTTTTAGACCCAAAAATGTAAGTTGAGCACACAGTTAACAATAATAACAATTTCAGGTTAAAAAACACATCCTTCTTGACACATCCTGTTTGACACATCTGGCTGTATCAGAAAATTAAGCAGAGCATTACACAATGATTTAATTCACGTAATCTAGAGTGATAGCGTGATGCGAATATTCACTTCGCTTTCGGTGTACACACACCATTATTCTTCATAGATCTCATAAATGCTCCAATATACTTCAAACAAACTTCATTTTCGTTCTTTGTTTGGGGGGCAAAAAGAAGTTTGAAAAGGCTGAGCGACGGTATACTGTTTCAGAACATTCTGACAAACTCATGTAAACGTGTTGCAACGCTAGCGTTATCCTCAAAAACAATGAAATGAAGAACTGTAGGCAATCTAGGTGTGAGACAGTCTGAATATTATAGACAAAATAATAATGATTAGCAGCAGCTCAGAGTCAAATGTCATGTTTGCATCACAAAAGAACCATTTTGTTTACATAATTAGTCCTTTATGGGAAGTTTAAAATATGCAGTTGTCAGTGTTTGAAATTTACTAATTAGGCAAAAACAAGTTGTTCAGAACGGTTGTAATTGCACAACCATTATAATAAAACAGAATGTATATCTGGAAGTAATATTACAATCATCTAGTTTGCATATCTGTATATATTTCCATCCCCATATGTGCCTTCAATGCTCAAAGTGAACTCATTGCAGCTTCATCTTGTATAAGGCATGTGTGTTCAACATTTGGCTGCTAAATGATGCTGGCATTTCTTCAATAGAATCTGCAAATCATCTTGACTGTCAATAAGAGATGCTGTGTTTGAATGCAAATCCTCTCTCTGAAGTAAACATGCTTTAAAGAATAGTGTGATCCCTTTGTATTATTCACTGCTCTTTGTAGTGTAAATTCTTCTTCTGTACAAAGGTAATCATCCTTCAACGGATTCATTGGTCATATTTTTGAGAACCTTTGAATGGATTGTAGCTTCACAGCTGTTTGACCAAAATCAATTGGGATTATTGATCACAAGCACCATACAATCCATTTAAAAGGAAAAGCTTGTCTGTTCTCACCTAACCTCTTTTCCCTATGATAATTACTGGCACTTTTTAAACAAAAAGATTTACAAAGTCAGGGAGAGTGTTAGAATGTTATTTTAATTAATGTAGATCTGTTAGACTGGCCAATAAATTGTCCATAGGTATGAGTTTTAGTTCTACAATGGACGACCATCTGTCCAGGGTTTTTCACATCCTATTCCAGAGACACTAGGATGGGCTCCATCATCCCTGCGAACCTACTTAGGACAAGCGGTTTGAAAACTCGGTGGATGGATGTTAGATATGAGAGCTTGGAATTGGAAAGAAATGCACAAAACTTGCTACCATATTTATAAGGTGTTCTGGGTGTCTAGAGACTTCCAAAGTAAAAGATGTTCCCTTGGTGCTTTGAGTGACTACCAGCGCCCCCATACCCCTTAACACATAATGGGACCAGATTTACTAACAGTTTGCGGCAAATTATCTTTTGGCATTAAAATATTACTTTCAGGATATACTAAAGATGCACACAACAATTCGCGACAATGTACAATGTTTGCACGACAATGCAAACAACAATTTTAAGTTTAGCTACCAATACATGTATTTTATAGTTTCATATCCAAATTTTGGGCATGGTTTTAAAAACTCTATGGGAGAAAGAAGGTCCACCTTGGTTGAAATCATAATGTCTGGCCCAGGACAAGATGTCAAGTTGACTTTGCCTTTCATTGTCATGGCAGCAGGGGTTGGGTAGCCTCCAAAATACGTGTTTCCATGTGATTTATGAAGAATGTTCCCCTTCCAGGACGGTCCTAAGAGCTTGTTACAATGTGTTGAGTGGTTGTTACCCCCATGTCTCTATAATACTTTATGGCCTGGGTCTTTCCTTTAATGTAAATCTATGGATTATTTTATCTTCTAACAGGTTACATTTAAATGCAAAGCTTAATACTTTGTTAACCCCACATAATGTATGAATAGTGAAAGTGATGCTTTACTTAGCCAACACCATAAGCACATCATTATCTAAATACAGTGACCGTGCAGCAGCACGTACGGCTTCCAGCTGCAGTGGATCATGACAGTAACCAAGGCCAAGAACCACAAGGCATTTCAAATGGCCCACAGACATTCCTCAGATCCTCAGAACATCCTCACCATCCGAAATGTGTTTAATTCTGTGGAAGCACATGGAATGCATTTGCAGTTCTTAAGCTAAGCATTCACTCAAGGTCTGTCTGATTAACTGTATGAAATATACAGTGCATATCTGAGTGCAGTATGTGGGTGAATCATACAAGCCTGTTCATCATCTGTGCAGTAAAAATGGGATCGTTAAATGTGCAGTATGTTCAAGATTGCTGTTAATGTCATCCCAATGCACTGGTCTTTGAACTCAATGATTCAGAGTTTGTGTACAACACTGTATAACACCCTATGTTTGATTTAGACGCACAGAGGCAACAGCTCAGGCTAAAACTTTTAACCTCAGTGTAAATGCAGCAATAGTTCTTCGGTCAGAATCACCTCAAATGAATTGCTCTCTCCTGAGACACTGGGGTTTAGGGGAGGGTTGACATTTTAATGGCTACACAATGATGTAATATTGCATATTATGTGGGGGCTGAAAGTATGGGGCTTCTGTCAGATACAATAAAGTGGCATTGTATATCTGGAAATTTCTAGAAGACTTGTTTCCACAGAGCCTTAGCCTAGCAAGAGGAACCATAGAGACAACAGAAATGTTCCAAAACCTAATTGGCCACCTTGCTGTCTTTTTGGACCGTGCTCCAGTAGAGAAGTCACGCATCCATTGTTACAGTCAATTTAAAACACTTAAAAAGCAGTATTTTCCACAGTTAACGCCATGTCATGTCCATTCTACTGTCTGCATGTGCCACCATGAGTTGATTAAGATACATGTCAGGGTTTTGCACTGTTTGTTTTGTTTCTTGTGTCTATGTCCATGTGCTCCTTTAGCCCCTTCTCCTTGTTTCCTTTCTACCACACCCTCTTGTTAGCCTGGTAAGTCTAATTGTGCTCACCTGTCCCTCATGTATTTTCTTCCCTATTTATAGTGCCCCTTACCCTTTTGTGTTTGCTGGTTTGTGGTCATTCTCACACCTCCTGTCACTGTCTGTGGGTATGGCTGATTTTGTGTCAGTGTCGCCCTAGTTGGTCTTGTGCCCTCGATTTGTCTGGTCATGTGTAGTTCCCTGTTCTTGACTTGGTCCTTGTTTTAGTAATCTGTTTGTTTTTGCTTTTAATTTTAACTTTTTAGTTCTTATACTGATATATTTTTTTTGTCTTGTTATTCTGTGTTTAATTAGTATATCTTGTTTTACTTATCAGTTTTATTTTTCACCTTGTCTTGTGGGTTTGTTGTTGTTGTTTCTGTGGCGCTTTGTCCTGTCTACTCTTGTGTTCGAGTTCCTGTGTGTTCTGCCACTGGTTCTACTTTCCTGGCACTTGGTCTGCTTCAGGGTCTGTGGTCAACCAGTATCTGAGTTTTGCAATATGATGCCTGGTGTGGTCTTCTCCATCAGGCTGGTCTTGTTGCCTCCTTTGTCACCATAGTATTCTGCCAGTTGATGTTGGAAGCTGTCCCAGTGGCCTTCCTTAGCTGTTTCTGTATTCATGTTGTGGTATCTCTTGTGCACTTTATTACCCTCTTGTATCAGTCTGTTTTGTCAATTGCGTCCTTCCAGATCCCTGACAACACATGCTGCGTTAAAGTCCTCCTGGGAAGTTTGCACTTAAGCATTGAGTTGTAAATATGACATTGGGTGTGTTCAAGTCAGTTTAGGCAGCACAAGATAGCGATGTACCTTTTGTAATATTACAAGAAAACACAACAGGGTTTTTTAACTCCCCTTGTAGAAAATGAAGAACAAAGAATTTGCATGTGGTGTGTTTTATTTTTTAATAACTTATGAAGTCACTTTAATCCGTATTGCATAAAAACAGATTAATGTTTATTTCAATCCTGTCTATTGATTTCAACTAAAAAATACCATCAACAACAGATGTTGCATCCATCGATTCTGTCATGTTTCTCATTGACCCCCACCCCAACTCGGAGCTTAAAGAAAATTCTGTGTTTCCCACTCGTAATTACTCGACTCTGTGGTGGCGTTCATGTGTATTTAACTCGTAAATATGATGTATCCAGCATGACTTGAATGCACCAACAGACAAATGCAAGTGTTAAAAAAACAATATGACTACCGTTTTGAGCAGCCATATTAGATTCAGATGTCGGAGTTTTTGCGACTCCTTTGAAATTCCAAGTCATAAATCAGAATTTCCAACTTCTGCGTACAAATAAAATACAGCAAATATCTACTGATCTTAAAGACCTTGATCACCTTATTCAGGTGTTTAATTAGGGGTACAGATAAACTTAAGGGTGTCCAGACCTACTCCTTGAGGAATTATGCCCTGCATAGTTTAGCTCCAGCCTGCTCCAACACACCTGTCAGAAGGTTCTAGTAAAGGCCCTGAAAAACCAAGAGTAGTACATCCAAATTTATAATACACAAAAAAGTAGGTGAAAAGTACTTGTTACTTACAGCAAGATGAGCATTCAGTTGACACTTTACTGTCCAATTAAGCCAGAGGAGAAGAGCTGTGAATGCCATTGAAGTCACACAACTGATGTTATTAGGTCATGTGACAGGGACAGCATGGTGGACGCGGTATATCTGAATTCCATTCATATTAACCTTATTCAATGGTAAGGGTAAGGTCCAAACCAAATGTAGTACTTAGTAGACAGTTTGTGATTTTTGGATGCAGTTCTTGATTAGATATTTCAGGTGTGTTTAATTAGTGAAATAGCTAAGTTCTTCAGGTCAGTGGATCTCCAGGAGCAGGGCTAGACACCCCAGTCCTAACTGAAATTGAACCAAAGGAAATGATTGGAACATTGTACATTTTATACCACAATAGTTTGACATTAGCATGTTGCTAATCTAAAAGGACTGTACTCAATAATGAAATAAACATTTAACAAAAAAAAAAATTAATAAATTGGCCTATAACTCACAAATAACGCACAATATACTTAATAGATATATAATAAACATAATCAGACCGAATACGCTTTAATATGCAAGGTGCAGAAAAATAGAAAAGAATGCAGGGCAGTTGAACTCCTTTTAATTTGAGTCTTAAAATGTGATGCCGAGAAAGCGGTGAGGCTGTGCACCTATTAAAAAAGTATTGCAATGAAATGAAACGCACAAACCAGCACTCAAAATGCTGTCTAACTAGGGAGCACACAGGTCTTGGAACAGAGCTAGTGGTTATGTGTGTGTGGCATGTAAGTGAACAGACAGCTGGGAAGTGAGCTGTAGCTCCCAAGAAGGAACTTTGAAGAGTGCGCACGCTCAAGTCACAAGCCTCCATAAAGTGGCAATAAAAAAGAAGCCTTTGTGTTATTGGAGGTTTATATAAACTCTGCTTAGATGTTTAATGATTGACCGTTCCCCTGGACCTCTGCATATCCTGGTAGTTTTAGAAACGCAACAGCACACACTCTCACACACTCGCATAATCTTGGTCATACGACTGTCACAAATGTTTGCATAGGACAAATAAGACGGATGTCTTTGTCTTTTCAGTGACAAACACCTGCCACCAAACATCCATAGAACCATTTCCCTTTAAAACACAGGCTGTTGACTTCTGTTTTGCTTCACAAAGACTCCATCCTCCATACCTATATGTCCACTCCCTTCTTTATCAGCATAAGGAAATTCTGCAGGCACCAGTAAAGACAGAACCCTCTCATCCGTGGAGATGAAAAAAAGAGAAAACCACACAGTGTCATGAGCCAGAGCTAAGAGGGAGAAGAACCCTCTCTGAACAATGGGACCGTGGAATTATCTTTGCATACCGATTTTCATACCCAGCTTTTAGTCTCTAACTGCTCCCACGGTCTTACTCACCTTTTCCTTAACGATTTGCCTTTCCAGGACAATTTTCCAGGAGAAAATACTGGATACCACTTTTATCATATACACCTCATATTCTATTTGAACACCAAGACTCTTTTAACATTTCAAAAAACATACTTGAAGGGATAGTTAGTTTATTAACCTTTATGTTAGTCTTATCATAATTTTTCTTCTGTGGAACGTGGGAAATTATTTGGGAATGGGGTCTTCAAAATGGAATAATATTGGCATTTAACGGTATTAAATGTACACTTGTGTACAGACCAAAAGTTTGGACACACCTTCTCATCCAAAGAGTTTTCTTTATTTTCATGACTATGAAAATTGTAGAGTCACACTGAAGGCATCAATGTTTTATTTGACCAAGAAGGAGAGTGATGGGGTGCTGCTCCAGATGACCTGTCCTCCACAGTCACCGGACCTGAACCCAATCCAGATGGTTTAGGGGTGAGCTGGACCGCAGACTGAAGGTAAAAGGGCCAACAAGTGCTAAGCATCTCTCGGGGAACTCCTTCAAGACTGTTGGAAGACCATTTCAGGTGACTACCTCTTGAAACTCATCAAGAGAATGCCAAGAATGTGCAAAGCAGTAATCAAAGCAAAAGGTGGCTACTTTGAAGAACCTACAATATGACATATTTTCAGTTGTTTCACACTTTTTTGTTATGTATATAATTCCATATATAATTCCACATGTGTTAATTCATAGTTTTGATGCCTTCAGTGTGAATCTACAATTTTCATAGTCATGAAATTATGGTAATATTACTGAAATAAAAGGCTACTTAAGTGTAAGAGGGACACTTTCATGACTATACTTTAAAGTACATTTTAAATCATTGTTTTAATTATATTTTGTCATGTTTTAAAGAAGTACACTTGTTTAATGTTTTAATGTAAATATTTTAACCGTAGTTTTATTCAGTATAAAATGTAATCAATGTTAAATGTGTCTAATTACAACTTTATAATTGTGCAAGTTGATATACAATTCAGTACATTAAATTATACTTTAGTTTACCATGAATTTGACAGTAAATTCAGCAGTACACTTTAACCATATTTCAAAGACAACAGATATAATTATGAAATTACATTTGAAGATAAAACATGCTAAAGTGTTTTTGTTGTTGTTGTTTTGTTTTTCGCTGGATGTTAAGCCTTTAAGTGAATACTGATTTAAATATTTAAATTGCAATATGCTCTTCACACAAAAATATAATATGAGATAAGAAGACTTATCAGGCCACATATCAGATTTTACTGTTGGAAAATCACATATTTTAAAAGATAACATCTTTATGATACAAAAGAATGATATAGAACAGAATATGGGGGTTACATAATAAGGGTTTAATGTGTTTTGTAGGCATAGGCTATGTTGTTGGGATTTGGATGAGGTAACTTGTGCCAAAGCAACGTTGGAACCACCTCCACTTGTGATAAAGCTCATGCACCTGTCAACACCGCATTGTGCATTCCATCAGCCTTCCTGTGTCTTTCCGGCATGTCTTTGTTTGGGATAGATTGAACAGCTCAATGATTGTGCATGAGTGTGTGTTGGGGGTTGAAGACGGATTTGTCACCAGGAGTAAGTTTCATTGGACAAAAACTCCCTTTGGGAACATTTAGTGTCATCCTCATTTCAAAATTGTTCTCCTAGCCTTTATTTTTCAATTCTAAGGGGGCATTTACACAACACCATGTTCAACTAAAAACTTTTTCTGTGTTTTGGCCATTCAATTACACGACAATAGCGTTTTTGAGGCATGAAAATGCAAACATTAGAAAAAAGGGTTTCAAAGTTTTGAAAGCAATACCGTCATCATCTCTGTGAAAACTACAAATATGCAAACTTGAGAAAACTCTGACGTCATGTGCATGCGTATTAAATGTAAAGCACTTTTCACACTACAAGCAACATGCAACTACATGATCCAATTCATTTAAATGAAGAGTAGGAGATTTCTGGTGATACAAGCAACAGCGACCGTTGGCGACCAGCGGCATGACAAAGTTTCGGCGGATTACATCAAATGTACACGTCGCTCATGCTCTGTTGAGAATATGATAGTCTAGCAAGTTTGTTTACAGGCACAAAGGAAGCAAAGATTCCTTAGTTTAGCAAAGAAAAACTCTCCTCTTGGCTTATTACAAAATCCTCCAATATTTTTCTTTACAAATACTTATTTTGTGCTTTTTAAATTTGTGACCAACATTATAAATATACACTCACCTAAAGGATTATTAGGAACACCATACTAATACTGTGTCGTCATGTTCAAGAAACCAATTTGAAATGACATGGTGCATTATCCTGCTGGAAGTAGCCATCAGAGGATGGGGACATGGTGGTCATAAAAGGATGGACATGGTCAGAAACAATGCTCAGGTAGGCCGTGGCATTTAAACGATGCCTAATTGGAACCTAGGGGCCTAAAGTGTGCCAAGAAAACATCCCCCACACCATTACACCACCACCAGCAGCCTGCACAGTGGTAACAAGACATGATGGATCCATGTTCTCATTCTGTTTATGCCAAATTCTGACTCTACAATCTGAATGTCTCAACAGAAATCGAGACTCATAAGACAAGGCAACATTTTTCCAGTCTTCAACTGTCCAATTTTGGTGAGCTTGTGCAAATTGTAGCCTCTTTCTCCTATTTGTAGTGGAGATGAGTGGTACCTGGTGGAGTCTTCTGCTGTTGTAGTCCATCCGCCTCAAGGTTGTGTAACGAGTGGTTATTTCAGTCAAAGTTGCTCTTCTATCAGCTTGAATCAGTCGGCCCATTCTTCTCTGACCTCTAGCATCAACAAGGCATTTTCTACCACAGGACCGCCGCATACTGGATGTTTTTCCCTTTTCACACCATTCTTTGTAAACCCTAGAAATGGTTGTGCCATAAAATCCCAGTAACTGAGCAGATTGTGAAATACTCAAAACGTCCCGTCTGGCACCAACAACCATGCCATGCTCAAAATTTCTTAAATCACCTTTCTTTCCCATTCTGACATTCAGTTTGGAGTTCAGGAGATTCTCTTGACCAGGACCACACCCCTGAATGCATTGAAGCAACTGCCATGTGATTGGCTGATTAGATAATTGCATTAATGAGAAATTGAACAGGTGTTCCTAATAATCCTTGTATATGTACCGCCCAACGGTAAACCATCTCAGGCAGCAAGCCTGATAGCGGACTATGTTCACGAACTGCAACTCAGCTACTCCGACGCACCTGTGATCGTACTGGGCGATTTAAACCAGTGCAAATTGGAGACTTTGTTGCCGGGATTTGAACAGTATGTAAAGACTCAAACAAGAAACAACAACATTCTGGATAAGTGCTTTGTAAATGTAAGGGATGCCTATGTGTCCAAATGTATGCCACCAATTTTAAATTCTGACCATAATGTTGTGCACATGATTCCCGTGTACAGGACTAAACTTAAAAAAAGTAAACCAGAAACGAAAATGATCAGAATATGGTCGAATGAAAGTGTAGAACAACTGAAAGCCTGTTTTGATTGGACAAACTGGGACATTTTTGATGAAGGCTCACTGGACGAAAGAACTACAGTGTTAAATGACTATATCAATTTCTGTGTGGAGCTGAACATACCTACTAAAGAGATTAAAGTTTTTCCAAATAATAAACCATATGTGACTAAAGATATTAAAGAAATGATAAATGTGAGGAAAGTAGCGTTCAAGGATAAAGATATTAAGGTATTTAAACAAACGGAAAGAGAATTAAAAATTAAACTAAAGGAAACAAAAGAAGCTCATAAGAAGTGTCTGGAAAAAGCCCTCAAAACTAATAATACTAAAAAGGTTTGGGACATTATGAAAACTATGTCTGGATTGTCATCTTCAAAAAAAATCCATTGTAACTGATGATGAACTTGGTTTTGGGAATGAATTAAACACCTTTTTTACCCGGTTTGAACTAATAGGCAAACAAGACAAATTCATAGAAACAACAGATGTAGTTCTAGCATCATCAGAGAGAATTGTCATTGAGGTTGAAGATGTTAGGAAAATGTTTCAATCTATCAATACAAAAAAGGCTGTGGGTCCTGATGGTTGTAGTGCAGGCCTTTTAAAAAATTTTGCTCATGAATTAGCACCTGTGTGGCAACCAATATTTCAATCTTCAGTCGACACACATGTTGTTCCTGTGATATGGAAGACTGCATACATAAAACCACTACCAAAAATATCATGTCCAAAAAAATGTAAAGACTACAGACCAATAGCTCTTACCTCTGTAATTGTGAAATGTCTAGAGAGACTGTTACTCCATCATTTGGTTATGGTAGTTAAAGATAAATTAGATCCCTGGCAGTTTGCCTATAAGAAAGGCTGTAGTACTGAATATGCAGTTTCTTCTTTAGTGCACATTATCTCAAAAAATTTAGACAAACCCAAAACAATTGTAAGAACTTTGTTTTTGGATTTCTCTTCCGCCTTCAACACAATACAGATTGACGGACTGGTGTTAAAACTTGCACAGCTGGGGGTAAATCCTTATCTGATTTGGTGGTATAGATCATTTCTCACTGATAGAGTTCAGAGAGTCATGGTGAATAAAACCGTGTCGTCTGAAATCATTACAAATGTCGGAGTACCGCAAGGTTGCGTTAGCTCTGCTATAATTTTTACTTTATATACTGACGACTGTAGAACGGGCATGTTTAATCAGTATATTCTGAAGTACTCTGATGACACTGTCTTAATATCTGTGTTGAATGACTCGGATAGTTCTGAGGTTCATCAACAAGGTGTAACTAAATTGATAGAGTGGTGTGACAATAATGCCCTTATCATTAATACAAGTAAAACTGAGGAGATTGTATTCGGGTCTATGGCGGATATAACTCCTGTTTTTATTCATAACGAGACAATTAGATTTGTTAAGACCTATAAATATTTGGGAGTAATTATAGACGACATGTTGTCATGGAAAGATCACATTGATACTCTATGTAAAAAAACAAAGCAGAGAATCTATTTTCTTCGCCGTCTTAGGTCATTTGGAGTAAGAAGGCAGATTCTTTTGTTGTTCTATAGGTCTGTGATAATGAGCTTACTGCAATACTGCAACTCTATTTGGTATAAAAGTTTATCTGTTGCGCTAAAAAACAAGGTTTTTAATCAATTAAAAATCTGTTCAAAGATAGTAGGTCAGCCGCTTGAGAAGCTTTACGATTCATCCTATTATAAGAAGATGCTTAGGCTTGCTAACAATATAGTCTCTAATCCTACGCATATACTGCATAAAGACTTTGAATTATTACCGTCACAACGGAGGTATAGAGTTCCCAAATTTAAGAAAGTGAAGCTGAAAAATTCTTTTGTGCACCAGGCAATCCTTGCACTGAACAAAAACACCTAATCAGAGATCAAGAGTATTGGGACGGTGTTGCGGATGTATAAATGTTGTATGAAATGTATAATTGTACGTGCTAGAGTGAATGTCAATGTAGAATGTATGTTAAATGTTGTAAACATAAATACTGTTATGCAAGAAAAATTTCAGACACAGTCTGACAATAAAGTATAAAGTAAGTAAGTAAGTAGAACGGCTTCCCCCTACGCCAGTCAGGAGTGAAAGAAGGATGTTTATTATGTTTTAAATATAGATTTTTTTTTTTCAAAACACATCGATTTCCTAAAGTAGGTCTTTATTCAAGCCCCTGAAGCGTGTGAGGCATGTTTTATTATGGATGGATGCACTTTATTTGACTTATTTTGGACTGCTGAAAAAGCATTCTTAAATTTTAGAAGAGCACGAATCAATTTATCAAAGTAACTCAGATTGGATTCATCTGAAAGAAAAAGTCTTATACACCTAGCGTAGGATGTTTTGAGGGCTGATCATCATACGTGAAACTTATATGTGAAATATTTTTTAAATCAAAAACCCATGGGATCAACCCATTGCTGTGTAAAAGTTCTCCAATAAAATGCATAAAGTTTTTAGGGTTTTGGTTAAGGTTTTGTTTAGGGTTAGTGTGCAATGTTTGTGATGATCTTTACACAGTATAAAAACATTACATTTTTATGGTATGTCCTCACCAATAGCTTTATTTAGCATGTGTAAAAAAGAAATAAAAAGAAACACATCCTGGAGTTTTTCCAAATCGCATTAGAATTCGCTGTAATGACACCAGCGTGATCTCACACGTCAGACGTTAGGCTTTTATAACACATCACACATTAGCGTGCAGGATGTGGGCTGCTGGCTTCAGTTTTAGCATGAGGAAAATGAAAGGGCAGGCTTTTAGACCATTTCCCCTGGCAGAATATTTTTAAAACTGGGAGGATGACGAAAATGAAAAGCTTTAGATGTTTTCTGCACGAGCACATAGCTGGCTGTAACCCAGGTCAGGATACTTTTGACAGCAAAGTCAGCTGTGTGATGTGTGAATACAAGAGCTTTTTCACAGTTGGCAACATTAAGGTTTTGTTGAATAGGCTTTAATGTGCTGTGGCATGTCTGGTGTTTAAATAAATAGCGCAAAGTCTGGCAAAAGTTTGTCTGGGGCGGTGAAACATGCAGTGTCAATATTTCTCATTTTGCTAAGAAGCAAAAATTTCTTTGACAAAGAACATAATGTTCACCTTATGGGCCATTTAATAATTATTCAGTGCAATGTAAATAATTTTAGATGCATATTACATTGGTTCAATAATAAAAAAACAACAACACACATAAGCTCACTATTCCTGCACTCTCCAACCAAACAGGCGGAGATATGAAGTAAACATGCATCAATATCATGAACACATCAACACCAAAAAATGAAAACTGTACCCATGAGGTTTCCCAGTGTATAATTCTACTCTCCAAGCGATGATGTTATCTTCTCTGGCAGGACTACATTTTTCTGTGCTGAGATACAATCCTCGTGACCTAAAATGAGCCCAGAGATGCTAATGTAAAGCACATACCGATGTGACAAAATTATAATTTATTAGTGATTTATTTCCAACTGCTAGTATTACAACCCTAAGCTATCGGTTGAATTGCTCATAAACAACATTATGGAGGAAACTTCTTCCTATATAAACTTTATACAGAATGGTGAGTGCCTTTATTTCAGTAATTTTATATTAGCAATCTGAAAGTATAAAATAAATAAACATGCAACAAGTGGTCATTCAATGCAATTCAGTGCACTTCACAAAGGCAGCTTCAGCAGAAATGCCAATGTGCAGTAATACTTAATCTAAACTGTACAGTGTGAGATTGTAACTTTGGAATTTTAAAATGTTTAACAATAAAGCTCTCCTAATGACTAGAAATGGACACGTTGTTTGGTCTCTTTTATACCTCTCTTTAGTCTCTTTCATACCTCTTTGTCTGATGTTATGTAGTTTTCTGTTCTGTGACCGACTTCTTACATTTGAACAAACAACATATGCACAGATTTACACTCAGATTTACACTCAGACAGCAAATTGTTAATGCCAAAGGATCAACTGTCTTTTGTTAACAAAGAATTCAGACCAAAATAGAGGGAGTGGTGGCTGAAAGAAGCATTTTGTTATGCTGATTCTTAACCAGTTCAACTGTAATAGCACGCAAGTGTTCTGTTCTTCCGAATCATTTGAGCTCTTTAGTTGGATTTAAAGACAGTCAGTTCAAATGACTGCAAGGTTTTGATTTGAATGAATATTTCACAATTATGACAGGAACACGACATGTGTTATGTGTAAGAATGTGCTGTAAGCATCAACAGCGGAAAAAGGTTGTGGAATGCACGCGAATGGGATGAATCAACCATTGGAACAAACATTGTGATCCATTGTTTCTTTCTCACTTTTTCTTTCTCCTCCTTCATTTGTCAAAGTCAGAGGGCTAAAGGAAGTGTTTTGTCTAGTTAACAGGGTAGCCTACAGTCAATGAATGCATGTCATTCAGATACATACCTCACATGTTAGAACAGGCCCGCAGCTTTACAGCACTTTATACTGAGATCTTAAACAACTCTCCTAATATTCCAGTTGGCTCAGATAAACTCTGGAATATTGCGAAGCTTTCAAATATCACTTTCATTTTCATGTTAAAAATGTTGAATTGTTTTAGTTAAACAATATTTAGCATATTAGAAATATATTTAATAATGTATGAGCATACATTTTACAAGCTAGCTAAATGATATGTATAACAGTAACAGAAAATATTTACTTTTTAAAAAATGAGGAAAATATATTTGTCAGAACTTTTATCAGAATTTATTTTTTAAATACAATTAAGTATATGTGAAGGTATTATATTTGTGGGTGTGTGTGTGTGTTTGTTTGACCCTGGACCACAAAACTTAAGTGTCTATTTAAAAAAACAAACAAACAAAAAAAAAAACAAGATAAGTGATGTATGGTTTATTAGGGTTTGACAATATTTGGCCGAGATACAACTATTTGGATATCTGTAATCTGATGGTGCAAAAAAATATATATATACATACATACTAGGGGTGTAACGATACGCGTATTCGTATTGAACCGTTCGGTACGACGCTTTCGGTTCGGTACGCGGTACGCATTATGTATACCGAACGGTTCGTTGGAGTAATTAATTATATTTGAAAAAAAAAAAAAAAAGAGAGAGAGAAATATAATGATATGCGTTCAACAAGGTAGCCCAATAACCCAAACAACGTAACAGGCAACGCCCCTGACACTCCCGAAGAAGAAAAAAACACCAACTTATATGTTTATGTTAGGCTACTCAGCAGGCGCTCGCTCACTCAGTACGCGCTGAAGGCTCGTTGCAAAATAGCCAATGCGTTTAACAGACTAGAAATGAGAAGATCCTCCAATAACCAACAGGTCTGGTGTTTGGGTGCACTTTGGATTCCCTTTAAGCTATAATGGTGATGGCAAGAGAGTGGTGGATAAAAAAACAACGGTATGTCGCATCTGCAACATGACAGGGTACACCAGCGGGAATACAAAAAAAAAAAAAAAAAAAAAAAACACCAGCGGGAATATCTGGGATATATGCGTCAGTACTATCTGGGAAAAGACGAAAAAAAGGAGAAACATGCACGCAGCAAACTATCCCTGCAGCATTTAGACACTATAGCTTACAGGGAATCCAACCCAAACACCAGACCTGTTGGTTATTTTAGGATCTTATATTTCTGGTCTGTTAAATGCATTCGACATTTTGCAACGAGCCTTCAGCACGTGCTGAGTGAGCGAGCGCCTTAGGGGCCGTTCACATATCGCTCCTAAAAACGCATGGAAAACGCTAAGCGCGTCTTTCTCCTCCTTTCCAAAGCGCTCGGGCAGAAGCGCTCATGAGGTGTCTGTCTTTGCTAAGCAACAATGACGTGCTCTCTCCATGAGACGCGGAAATTTCAGCGAAGGATAAATGGATTTGCAGCTCTAAAAATCGCTTGCAGTAGCTCTGCTACTAAATTTATTTCAAAATTGCAATCCATATACAACTATGATCAGCTGATCCTTCATCTTGGCTGAGCTCTCAACGTTGTTACGGGAAAGGATGAAGCTGATTGGTTGGTTCTTGTCACATGACCCGCGGTGCGCTTGCGGCATTCTGAAAAGTTGAGATGTTTTTACATTTTGCTGTATCTAAAACGTATCGAACCGAACCGAACCGAACCGTGACATCAGTGTATCGTATCGAACCGAACAGTGAATTTTGTGAACCGTTACACCCCTAATACATACATACACACACACACACACACACAGGCCACTTTATTAGGTACACCTTGCTAGTACCTGGTTGGACCCCCTTTTGCCTTCAGAACTGCCTTAATTCTTCATGATATAGATTTAACAAGTTAACAAGAGTTTAACAAGAGATTTTGGTCCATATTGACATGATGGCATTATGCAGTTACTGCAGATCTTTCGGCTGCACATCCATGATATGAATCTCCCGTTCCACCACATCCCAAACCTGCTCTATTGGATTGAGTTCTGGTGACTGTGGAGGCCATTTGACGTGAAGCGAACTCATTGTTAAGTTCAAGAAACCAGTCTGAGATGATCTGAGCTTTGTGACATGGTGCATTATCCTGCTGGAAGTAGTCATCAGAAGATGGATACACTATACTCAGGTAGGCTGAGCCTTTAAACGATGCTCATTTGGTACTAAGGGGCCAGTAAAATATTCCCCACACCATTACACCACCACCACCAGGGTTCAGGGTTCGACATGTTGTGCGTTCAGAGATGGTATTCTGCATACCTTGGTTGTAATGAGTGGCTTTTATTATTACTATCCAGTCTGCCCATTCTCCTCTGACCTCTGACATCAACAAGACATTTTTGTCCACACAACTGCCACTTACTGGATAGTTTCTCTTTTTCGGACCATTCTTTGTAAACCCTAGAGATGATTGCGTGTGAAAATCCCAGTAGATCAGCAGTTTTTGAAATACGCAGACCAGCCTGTCTGGCACCAACAACCATTCCACGTTCAAAGTCACTTAAATCCCCTTTCTTCCCCATTCTGATGCTCAGTTTGATCTATCTATCTATCTATCTATCTATATTTTTTTAAACTCTTTAAATCTACCATACTTCAAACTTAAAACCTTCAAACACTTAAGTCTGTAAATAGCTTACTAGCTCTTTCTCAAATTTGTCTATGAACTTAATCTTAGTTAAATACGCAAAATATGTATTATATAAATGTGCAGCGTTACAATGTTTAAAAATTAACCATGATTTTAATATAAATCAATCAATCAAAAAAGCATGATTAATATAGTTTTTGTTTCACCAACTATAGTTTACCCGTGGTATTTGTAGTCAAACTTATACAAATGGTAATCCATCTGCCAAAAAACATGGTCAACTAAAGGGAAATACACAACACACATCCAGGAGTCATGACCCTGATCCGTGTGTCAGTCGAAAGGTGATGCAGTATTTGCTCTTAATATGACTTTCACAGCTCCACCCCCTGACCGTTTAAAACAGCACCTCCCCTAGATCTGACCTCAGCCCTCCTCGCCGTCTCTCACACCTTCTGGCACCTCCCATCCTGTGTCTCGCAGAGCAGTCGCCCACGCTGAAGGCTGTAAATGAGCACAATCATCAAATGACAAGATGTTTTAAATCAAGGATGAGGATATTCAATTACTCTAGCTTTGCCTCCATCTCACTCCACCCAGTTTTCTGTGGCCTATGATGGTGTGTCCATAGATTAGATTACCAGCCACTGTCACTCTCCCAGCCTCCTCCAGCGCAGGTCCACAGAGGCTATTAGGTAATGTGGGTCTCGTCTACCTGTATAGATGTGTTGTCTGGAAATGTGGCACGCTTTGAAGTGGTGGCCCATACAGAGCCACTTACCTGATTAAACCTAGTTCAAGAATAGCATGCACTTCCAACCGAGAATACAGAGAAAGAGAAGAATGGAGAACAAGAGAAAAGAGAACAAACAATGCAAAGATGTGCATACTTGCTATTCAATGGTGCTTAATGAAAGTGGACCACTAATAGTATTGTGCATATTTACGGTAAGTGATTTAAATAATAACCCCCCCACACACACACACACACACTATTTGTGCTACAATCATGACTTCAAATTACGCAACTTGATTCAGCATCCCAAAGTATATTGAAGACAAAAATATAATTTAGTTATATGATGCGAAATATATTCATCAAATTGAAAATGACAATACAATATTTAAAATAGAGTGGAAAGAAAGTACTTTCCAGTTACAAAATCATGGCAACATATGCTTTCAATTATTATAACGTTTTAGGTTACAATATCTAACACAATTTTTTTTTTTTTTTTTTTTTTTTATAATGGTAGAATTATATTATTAATTATTTGAAATAAAAAAGAATTCTGGCCAATTTTTTGTTTATTTTAAATACAACTAAAATGTATCTGAACTCATCTCCCATTTTAATGCTGATCCAAACCCAACTTAAAATAAAATAAGAGAGAGAGAGAGAGAGAGAGAGAGGGAGGGAGGGAGATAATAATATTTTTTTTAAATTACAGTTTTTTAAATTTTAATCCTAAATTACCAGTGAAAAATAAATAGCTATACCTAAATTGCCTATGACTTTAAGATTTGTTTTGAAAAGCATATCTTGGTTTATATATAACTTTAACATTTTTCTTTTTCATTCTTACCAAAGAAAAAAAAATGTATCCGCTGCTTGACCAAGCAAACATATTGTTTAAAGGATACACAAAAAAATAAATAAAAAATAACAGTATATTTGCAGTGCCAACTATGCCAAAGCCTGGACCATTCATTCAAGTGTTTGAGAAAGTGCTTTTTTCGTAGTATATTTTCCGGGAACTTTCATTGCTTTTCCAAATAAATCTCATTCAGCCCAAACGGATCCAGATTTTCCCTTTGCGGTGTCTTTCTATATTTGCTTCTGGAAGGAGTATGGTTTAGCTTTAACCAATGCTCTTATGTAAGACACAGCTCTCTCTTCACATTTCTAACCTACTGTATATCTAGGTGATGTTTGACTCTGAAATCAATATAATATATTTTGACTGAGTCTGATATGTAATTTTTAAAAGTGACCACAGATGAGAACTTGTAGCTGGAGAAAACCACGTTACTTGGTCTATCAATCTATCCATCCATCCATTCATCCATCCACAGATAAAGCTACAAAAACAGGCTTTAAACTAAATTCAAATGCTGAACAGCCACCAAACAATGACCTCCCTTCTCCTCTGGTTAGACTTCATCTGGAGCTGATATCAGTTCCAGGCTTTGCAAGAGACTATTTACCACATCAAAGTCTGAGATATTCCTTTATTCACACGCCACACACATAACCTCACACATCAAAACATAGTGCAACCCTTATAGTTCTCGTCTTATTGCGCCTAAAGGTCACACATTTCTCTCTTCTTTTATGAGAAGCTTTTGGCAAACACAGGCCGGTGGAAAGCCTCTTAGAGTGATTGTTTAAATTCTCCCGGAATCATGCATTGACTTGAATCCGGCATTTGGCCATGTTTCTGCTCGAACACTGCCCGTGCCATCTGCAATGAATCAGTCAAACTGCTGTAGTGCATTAGGCTGCATTTTCCATGGCAGCGTTCTCAGCCATATGCATCGGCACAGAGGGTTTTTTTTTCTAATGAATGAGGTCTGGATTCTGTCTTTTCCCATGACCCAGCTTGAATGGCATTAGTTAAAGGTTGTTCATTGGAGATGTATTATCTGCCTGTTGAGGAGTTTTAAACACTGCTGTTAGGATAAGAGGTAGCTAATTTGCCTTCTTGAACAGTTAGGCTGCAATACACATACATAGTGAACACACTAAATAATATTCACATCAATGATCGCACTTTCCTGCACTGCGCTGCATGGCGTCAGCTGCAATAAGCTCCAGATGGAAGCTGGCCCTCCTCCAGACAAGGTCTTTGGATGTGGTGAAGAAACACACGTGTTCACACACATATAATCACAGATGCGAACGAGGTATAAAACAACAAAGCCAAAGACTTGAAATTAATTATTTAGAAATCTATTATCAATATGGCAGAAAAGGCAGTAAGAAAATTATGAGAGAGATAGAGGAACATACGCTTCAGCCCAATAATTTCTAAAGTGATTCCTGCTGTTATGTCAATATACAGGTCCAATGTCCAAATACCATTAATCTAACTCAACAAATGAAGCAGAAGCAGCAAATGTGCTGGAAAACTACATTCAGTTTGTGACTTCATCTTCGTCTTGTCCACTGGAGAAGAACAGAAGGGAAAAAAGAACAGAAAATTGTATTTGTCAAACAATCTCTAAAGACATAAACCTCATAAGACATGAAATGATTAGATATGTACACCTCAGCCAACGTTCCAAGAAAATTCTAGGCCTTCGTATAGACACAACACCCACTATGTAATTTAAAAGTGCAATTTATGACCAGTGTAGTGGGCTGACTTGGAATTTTTAGAGTTTATGTGTGAAAATAAACACTGTCTTGGGTGGAACTGTTTAGATAAAGATGACCAGGATGTATTTTGCAAAGCCAGTGCAGTATTTTACCAATAACAAAAGTACTACTAAATGAACGTGTGGTGATAATGTCTACATTGTGCTTGTGGTAAAACCTTTTCTGAATGCAGCCTGTGGGCTTGATAAACAGGCTGCGCAGAGATGATATTTTAAGACATTTTTACTTATGCTTTTAGTCTTTATTGGCTATTATATATTGTGGCTTGTAAAACATGTAAAATATATTGACATGTAAAATAGCAGATTCATCTGAAGGATGCACACATCAGTTTACACAATAACAATAATTTGGTGTATTTGTGTTTTGCATGTGAGTTTTGCTTGCCAGAATCTTTTCTGTCCAATTTCTGCAAAAATAATCAGGAGATTAGCTAACAGCATGCTCATTCAACCAAGAGCTATGGAATTACCAAACTAAAGGCCCATCAAGGGCCCTATTTTAACGATCTGAAACGCAAGTGTCAAAGCGCGAAGCGCAAGTAAGTTTGTGGGCGGGTCTCGGCGCTGTTGCTATTTTCCCGGCGGGATAAATGGCTCTTGCGCCCGGCGCAAATCTAAAGTGGGTTGGTCTGAAGTAGCTTCATTATTCATAGGTGTGGTTTGGGCGTAACGTTAAATAAACCAATCAGAACTTCATCCAACATTCCCTTTAAAAGCAGGTGCGCAAGTTCCATTATGGATTGCTATTATTATGGCGTATTTACCAGGCGCACGCCAGGAGCGGTTCACAGCCGAGGAGACTGATGTTCTTGTAAGAGCAGTGAAAGACAGAGAAGTTGTGCTGTATGGGGATGGGAGAAACCCACCCAAAATAGCGTCGGTTAAACAGGCGTGGGAGGAAATAGCCACAATTGTTTCATCGATTTTTTTTTTCCTGGTTCTTGACGGACAAACAAATTTGTCAGATGTCCTTATATACATATATGTCTTGCCACTATCGGGCAAACAGGTCTGATCCTTAATTACTACAGTTAGCCTGAATAATTTGTAAGCAAGATTTCACAATGATTTCCGTCATCTCATGTGTTAATATTTTTTTTAGTGTAACAATTTATGATTTGCAAAAATAACTGTTGCATCTGTGTAGATTACATGAGCAAAGTGTATGCGCGTTGTGCACGCTATACATTATGGTCAAGCTTGCGCCCTTAAAATAGCAGAATGAACAACGCGCAACGCGCCACTGACTTTAGACTAGGTTTTTTCTGGTCAGTGGCGCAATTGTTTAATGGAACAGCAAAATAGCACCAGGGATTGTTTGCGCCGGAACACGCCTCCTTTTTTGCGCTGAACCGCCCAGGGAGCGCAAGTTCATTCACTAGTTTAGCGACGTGCTTCTGTGGAGGGAAAAGCGCGCTTTGCGCGGGTGCAAAATAGGAATGACACATGCCTCGGTGTACAAAGTCAATTGCGCTGGGTGCAAGATAGGGCCCCAAGAGTCCAATATGTTATACGCACACACACGTTTACTTGGCTAAATTGGGACATTATCTATTGATCATACATGGCTAGGTATAAATACTGTAACTTAATTCTATGTTTACAATCCCTTTAGTCATTTAGCAGACGGTTTTATCCAAAGCAACTTAAAAATAATGACAATGGAAGCAATCAAAATCAACAGAAGAGCAATGATATGATAGTGCTATGATAAGTCTCATTTAGCCTAATTCAGTACACGGTAGCAAGTTTAAACAAACAGAATACAAAAACTGTAAAACGATTTAAATATTTTTTTTATCATGCAGTAAATTAATAGAGTGTAAGTCTAAAATGGGCAAGTATTTATAAATTTATTTTAAAGAATATAATTAGAGAGTCCTAGACTTAGAGGGACAAATAAAGATGAAAGGGGTTCTTGAAGATGGCTAAGGACTGCTTGGATTGAGTTGGGCAGGTCATTCCACCAGCAGGGGGCCTTTAATGTAAAAGTCTGTGAAACTGATTTGTGGCTCTTTGGGATGGCACAATAATGCACTGTTCACCTGCTCAATGCAAGCTTCTAGAGGGCACATACCTCTGAAGTAACACATTTAGGAAAAGGGATGCAGAGCCAGTGGTGGTTTTATAGGCAAAGATTAATGCCTTGAATTTTATCCGAGCAGCTATTGGTAGCCAGTGCAAATTGATAAACAGAGGTGTGACTGCATTCTTTCCAGCTCATTAAACATTAATCTTGCTGTCGCATTCTGGATTAATTGGAAAGGTTGGAAAGAACTGGCTGGAGAGCATTGCATAGTCCAGCCCGGACATAACAAGAGCTTGAAGTGAAGCATGTTCCAGAAGAAAGTGTCTGGCCTGATGTTGAATAAAGCAAATCTGCAGGATCAGGCAGTTTTAGCAATGTGGTCTGAGAAAGTCAGCTGATCATCAATCATATGGTTAATGTTATGGTTAATGTGCCTAATTGGATGGTGATAATATGTTGAACAATGTGTTTGATGGAAACATAAAGAGTCCTGTCTTGGCAATGTTGAGTTTAAGGTGAAGGTCTTCAATCCAGCAAGGAATGTCTGTTAGACAAGTCAAGATCAGAATGGATTGAGAGGTAGAGTTGAGTGTGATCAGCATAGCAGTGATATGAAAAGCCAAATTTCTGAATGACAGAACCTAATTATGCCATGTAGAAAGAGAAGAGAAGTGGTCCAAGAACTGAGCCCTGAGGCACCCCAGTAGTTAGATGGTGTGACTTGGACATCTCAACTCTCCAAGATACCTTGAAGGACCTATCTGAGAAGTAAGACTCAAACCACTGGAGTGTGGTTCCTGAGATGCTCTCTGCCAATAGGGTTGACAGGATGATCTGGTGGTTAACCATGTCAAATGCGGCGGACAGATCCAGCAAGATAATATTGAATATCTGCTCTTGCCAGCCTTAGGTCTTTAACAACTGAGAGCAAGGTGGTCTCAGTTGAATGTCCACTTATGGAACCAGACCAGTTCATGTCCAGTAGGTTGTTCTCTGTGAGAAAAGCCAGATACTTGGTTGAACACAGCTCATTCAAATGTTTTTGCAATGAAATGAAGAAGGGAAACCGGTGTGTAACTCTCTGAAAGACATGGGTTATGAGCGGGTTAATGATGGGTTAATTTTAACCATAGCAGAAAACATTTTAATTTAAATGTGTCAAGATTAAAAATTAAAACTCTTCTGTTGGCACCACAATTTTGCACTAAAATGTATCATGTGTCAGCTGCAAGGGCCACATGAGGGTCAAATACAGATTATAGACCGGGCCTCCAGCTGAAAAAAAAACACTGTAAAATTGATATAGATAGACAAACAGCTCTTTAATGTTGTCATTAACTGTTGGGACAATATGAAATAAACAAGAAATGTAATCTGTTCCTGGCCTTAGGGCATTAATAGTGCTGTGAACACTTTATAGCAGCTTTGATGGTGTATACTAGTTTTGGTACATTATTACCTTCTTCCCTATGTATTATAAACGAGGATGGATTGTAGGCCTGTGAGGTACCAGGGTACCAGCCTCTTGGAAATAACAAGAAACACCATCACAACTGTGAGAAATATTGTCACAAATTTGCAGTCATGAGAATAAACACACCATACAATCAGTTACAGCAGATAACATGGTTATTTCTTTATTTTTCATAGTAAATACTGAGTTATAAAGTGGTAAGATTTGAATTTCTCAAAGGAAATTGTAAGGCAGCAAACATTAGCCTCAGTAGCAGATATACTAGGCTTCTAGGCGAGATTATGACATTATCACTTGTACTTCGGTTTTGTGCATCAAATACACAATCAATGTCAAGTCATTCCGACATTTAAAACATTAATCTGAAAATTCTCAGTGCTTACTCAATGGCAGTTGGCCCATCTGGGAACATTAACAGCTGAACAGCTGGAGAGAGAGATGGGATACGGCTGATCGCCAACAGATAAAGGGTCATATAAAGAATCATACTGAGACCACAAACCTGAAAATATACAGGGAAGCCTACTCTCTTAAGAAATTTTATTTTATAATTTATTCAAAGGTATTTCAACATTAAAATTACATTAAAAGTGTTCACATTAAAATACACAAGAATTCTGAATACAAACCACATTAATGCACGTAAGCCTGAAGACCTAGATTACTTTGGTGTGTTTAATTGGAGCTGGAGCTGAACTCTGCAAGTATTGGCCCTCAAGGAACATGACTGGACACCACTGGTCTAGGCAGCTGTTAGGAGATACCTCAAGTTGACAATGTATAGGTGGTAAGGTGATAAACTCTATCACCAAGGCCCAAGAAGAAGGTGAAGTCTCATGAGTTGGTATTATCATTTCATTCCCAACTTTGAAACCTTTGCAGTAACCCTGACTAACTTATTAAGTTATGGCACCAAAGCACTACACGATTTTTGTCAGATCACTGTTCCTTTCACACTGCATGACTGTTTTGTCTATTGTGAGACTCTTGTGGTTTGTAAAACAGATTGGTAAATGACGGTCACTCATTTCAAAATCTTTGACTAGGAAGAATGTCTCACGAATCACTAATCGCATGTGCGAGAATTCACATAAAATTATATGTGAGCGAATATGCCCTTTTAATATGCTCTCTCGCTGGTTGTAGGTTGTCGCCCACGTCATTTCCATTCAAAACACATTTTTGTTCAAGCTGCAAGGCACTGAGTCCCAAATACTCAGCCCACTCTTTGTCTTTGATAATTTACTGTATGCGATCATCACTCATATACTGTATACACGCACCGATTTGCCTCTGATTTCAAATGAGCAGTTTTGGGGGGTACTCCTGGAACATGGTTGGGAATCGCTGCTGTAGAGTTGTCTGATGACCCCTCGGAGGCATTCATCAAAAGAGCTGATGAGTTGCAGTCCAGTCCTCAGTCCAGACTTCAAAACAAGATTTCTGATTCCGGCATATGCATTTGATACTGGCATTGGAGCAGTCTTGGTGCAAATAAGTACAGAAAAAGAGCAGCCAGTTCAGTTTACAAGCTTTTCAAGAAAAAAACAAGTACTCCACAATAGAGATGGAATGTCTTGCCCTCAAATGGCCCTTTGACACGCTGATATTTTATTTACTTGGCAGAAAGTTTAATCTGGAAATCGATCATCAAGCCCAAATTAATTTAATGAAAGATCGTAACTTCAGGTTCAGGATGTCATAGCTGACTATAGGGACTTTCACATTAATTCAGTTATAGGAACTAGTCACCAAGCCAGTCCCCTGAGAACAAAATTCGACTGTTTTCCTGGTTGTATTCGCACCAGCATTAAGTGGCGTAAGCTAGCCAACAGTGACACCATTTAAACATGACATTAAACAACATCAACTGAGGATGGAGAAGTGCCTGGAATTTACTGTCAGTCCATGTATCTTTTTTCCATATTCGTTAGGAGTTAGAAATCTGCAATCAATGCAACCTGAGGATGAGAAAAGAATGGATGCGAACATCTGGGCCAGACTTGCAGCTCAGTTGTCTGCCCCTGAAGACCTGGCGGGATTCTGTAAAAGTTCGAAAGCATGTTATATTTTAAAGGACTTCATCATTTTGCAGTTTTATTAATTACCTAGTTGTCCACGACTGATCTGTCATTATAACTGGAAATGATAACTAAAGATGCATGCCATTGTTTTGGCAAAGTGTCAATCAATTGTAAAAAGTAAATATTTACTACAGAAAACTATTCACCTGCCCCACATTTAACAACTCAACATGGCTGCTTTTGTATAATTGATACATTTAGTCTTATTTTATAATTTATTACTAAAGAAAATATTTGATATTCTGTGAAAGATAACTGGATATACTATTTGAATGTTAGACTAAGGTTACCTTGACCTTGAAATCTATTACCAGTGAGACAGAGAAACATGTCCAATACTATTAACTAGCTTGTTGTTTACATATTCTATTTTAGCTAGCGCGTACAAAATAATATGTTGTTATACACAAGTATCATTGCTGTCAGGCGGAAACCTCGTATCTCCACATTTCATTATTTATTTTTATTTTTTTGTCATAAATCACACCTGAACAAGCCAATCAAGGTCTAAGGGTTACTAGAAATCTACAGGCAGGTGAGTTTTTATCAAGGATGGAGCAAAACTCTACAGGGCTGTGGCTCTCCAGGACTGATGCTGACCATTATTTCATTAATGGTGTGACCCATGCACAACGGCTATTCATCAAGGAGCTGGTCAAAGAGCTTGTCGTGCCACATATGAAGAGGTGCTTGGAGGGCACACCCCACCTCATAACCATACTACAGAGGCAATGGGATAAAAACAAAGCACAGCCACCACCCGGCCACTGGTATGAATCAGACAGGGGGGTCAACCTAAGAAGAAGAGGTGCAGGATCTGCCCAGCTGCCAAAGACAGACAAATCAGCACTGGTGTTCAGTGTCAGGCCTGTGTGCAAGGAGCACAACCTATAAACTTATTGTAGTTACAAAAAACCTCATTGTAAAAACCTAAGTGTAAAAACGCCATTGTGAAAAGATATTTTGAATATTCATGGATCAAAGAATTTATAGATCAGTGAATATTAAATGCTGAAATAAACTGATTTCAAAATATAAAAGAAAAAGAAATGCCAAGTGAAGTATGAAATAACAGTAAATGAATACGGGTCATTTTAGACCCATTTTGTGCATTAAAAGGGGTTTTCATAGCCTGTGCATCAAAGGGTTAGTTATGATTATTTCATTTATTCAATAGTTGGGCTCTAGTTTTGTATTTATTGCAGTTTATATAAAAAGGTTCAACTAGCATGGATTCAAATTCATCCACAGAGTAAATCCTTTTCACTGAACGCTAAAAATTCATTTTAAAAAGTTGTCGGGAGCGTGGTGGTGACTTTGAAGGCGAGCGATCGTGGTGCTGTAGTTCGTTTATAGCTTAAGTTTAGTTTTTAAGTTCTTCTGGTGCTTTTATTTAGGCTTCAAAATTGCGAAGATTAAAAACGTGTACGTTTCATGGACTACGGTTGAACACAGAGCTTTTTCTTTGCTATAGTCAAAAAGCCTATGGAAAAAATATTTTTTGCTGAGAGAACAAACCAGAGGGATGCTAACAGCCAAATGGCCTACAAAGTGACGTCATAGTTCCCCTACTCTATTTTGAGGTAAAGTTGCTAAAGGCAGGTTGATTTGTTGCTTAAAGTTGCTAAATGAGGTTGTGACATCATTGGATGATGATGCCATTATATAACCATGATGCAAAACTGCATCTTTGCACAGAATACACATTGAACTTACTCAGATCTCAAAAAGAATATAGTTTGAAATGTGTTCATTTTGATTTGTTTGTAAAAAAAATTATAGACTATACAATTAAAAAATGTTGGAGTGTCACCCCAGTCCGTTCGCCATCACTTTCCTTTACCCCTAGGGGCCAGAGCAACTGCATCTGTTGCACCCCCCAAAAAATTAAAAACGGCCCTGGAATAGAGTACCAAAACTGAAAAAAAAGGTTTTCTTATAAAGTGCTGCATTAAGAGGACTCTATCCCCCTCTGCTGGAGAGAACATAAAGCACAGGTAAGATCAGGTCAGTAACTGCCAAACTCTATCATTCTCCAGACAGATACTGTAGTGATTTATCCTTCAGAACTGGAGTAGATGAGCTATGTAAATCCTGATGAACTATCATTGAACAAACTATGGTTTTTAGAAGTCTGTATAGGCTAATGTCAGTGCATGGGTCCCTCAAATTTGATGCTTCAAAACCAATTAAAGTTAATACATGTTACATGTTAATCCATCAAACCCAGTTTAGAGTTAATGTCTTCTTAAATGAAATGATAGGTGTGTGTGTGTGTGTGTGAGAGAGAGAGAGAGAGAGAGAGAGAGAGAGACTATATAATTGTGCAGTTGGCTTAAATGCTACTATACGACTTCATAGTTTAAGCAACTTTAAGCAAAATCTTTTACATCATGGAAGAGAACGTTGCTTGCACAAGCCTGTCAGTGGGATCTATCTGTGCACCAATTGTAATGGCAGAATAGAGCATGCGCATAGAGCATGTTTCTAGATATTGACATCTTTGTGGGGACATCCCCATAATGTAGGGTATACCTGAATTAAAAAAATAAAATAAAATAAAACAGGTACGATAAAATGGATTTCAAAGTAAGTGAACATAACTTCAAAAACAAATTAAAGTCATAATCGTAAAATAATCATACATGTGTCAATCTTTCAAAAAAAAAAAAAAAACTTTCCATACACTTTCATAGAAAACATTTAACTCTCCATCACAAACTACAATAAAGTTAAAAAAAAATAAATAAATAAAAAAAAATAACAGCATGATGTATTATATATATGTCAGGGTTTGGGGAAGGGAAATGAGGAGCTTCATTTGGCTCAAAATACAAGCAAACAAAAACGACCATGATTGGGAAAAGCAAGCAGTCCAGAAGTCATGCGTAGGTCCGCTGGAGCTGGACTGGAGCATGAAGCTGACACATCAACAGGACATTGGCAAATCTTGAAGGTGACCGCTCACACAAACACAAGGACATTCAGACTGGAAGCATAAGCCATCAAACAAAAATATTATTATGAGAAGCAATGATACCTTTATAGACAGTCAACCGTGCACTCTCCAGCATCCTCTCAAGACACTTTCTTAGTCTTCTTAGTTCTATTAAAAATGATCCTGGCTCTTCCAAGCATTAAAATGGGAATAGGTTGGTGTTTTTGTTCAACAGTCAACGGTCCAAAAGTAGTCAAATAAAGCACGTACATCCATAATAAGACATGCCTTACACGGTGTCCCAGTTCTGTTCAGTTTTCTGACTGTCGAATGCCTGACTACTTTACTCTTGCTAATGTGTTGTACAGTACGTGTTTCGGTTCACAAACTGAATTCTTCATAAAGCGCATGATCATACAGAAAAAAAGACTTAAGAAACAAAACACCAAGTACAGTGCTAGTTTAACACTGAGTAATGAGCCTATATCATTTTCTCAACCAATTGGAAATGGAAAAAAATCATAATAAAAAAAAAAAATAAAAAAAAATAAAAAAAAATTCTAAAGCTACTTTTTGTAATATCCATTTGATGCTTTCCTTGATGTAACTTTGTTTGAATTATCTTTTGTGGGTAATTGCTCAGCCAAACTTGTTGTGCGATTAGATTAATTAATCAACACATCATAATTCAAACATTTTAATCGATTGGCAGCCCTAGTTGAACTCAACCATATTAAATATCATATGCAACAATATACCACAATTAAAGAATTCTTAATTAAGAATTAAGTACTTCTTATAAACAAATAGTTGTCTTGATCATGATTGGCTGAACCAAGTTTGAGGCCATTGTAAAATACTCTATAAAACACACGTGACATTTTATTTTTTTATATCAGTATCACGACATGTGTGTGTTGCTAAACACTCTGCTAAGCATTGCTTTACATTGTGCCTAATAACTCCCCTGACCTGTAAAATCACCGTAAAACCAAAAAAAAAAAAAAAAAAAAAGGCTTCTAAGTGCCTATTGCTTTATTAAAAGATAATAATTTAAAATGTAGTTTTAAAGTAACATTTCATTTTTTAAATAGACTCATGGAAGTATAAGTGGCCATTGCATTAATATTATATTACTTTCAAGCTTTGTGGTTGTGATGTTCTTCAGAAAATGTTGTAACACATTGTAGTTTGTTTGACTAATAGTGAGACTACATGGAATATTTAAAGATTATTTCAGTTAACAGCAAAAAATTAAAATACAAAAAGAAATTACATTTTATAAAAAAAATGAAATAAAATACTATTACTTAAAATATCAAAACAACTAATTACAATTACAATTAATTTGACTGATTTAAGATGACTGCTACAATACAAAAGGTCTGTACATCAGACATTATAAATGCTGTTGTTTTCCAGATGTGTTTGCTACCATGTGTATATAGTACCACTGTAAATAGTAAACATTTTAAAGAAGTTCATCATCTTCATATTTACTTCTCTGGGCATGGAAACAGCTGTTTATTAAGTTATTCAAGTTCTTCTGAGGTATCAATCCTATGTTTCCTTATAAAGTGCTTCATTAACTTGATTCTATCACCCTCTGCTGTAGAAAACATAAAGCACATGCTCCCTGTTTGGACTCTCAATGAATAAAGAACTAAGGCAAACAAGACTAACCTAAGCAACTATGCCTCTTTCAAACCAAAAGACACGCTGACTTACAAGGCACAGCTTTTAAAATGTACTTCATATTCTTTCAGTAAGATCAGGTCACTGTGGTCTCATGAACTCCTAAACGCCGTCATTCTCTGGACAGAGATCGAAAGATGTGTGTTATCTTTTATCCTTCACAACTTGTAAGGCTGGAAGGTGGTTCACCAACAGCTCACAAACTGCAAAATGCTTCTGTTCAGTAACCTGTGTGCATATACAACTACAAATACATTCAGAAACTAGCATCAAATAGTCTGCTACTTCTAATATAGAATATGGGGTGACATGATTACCCTTTGGTAATATTATTAGAAAATACGGGATTAGTCTGTAATGCTGATGATAATCAACTATATATCTCAACGAGACCAGATGAAACTTATCTAAGCTAACAGAGTGTGTTAAAAATGTAAAAGATTGGATGACCAATAATTTTCTTCTATTAAATTCAGATAAGACACAGATATTAATTACTGGACCAAAATACAGTACACAAAATCTAGTAGACTACAGTTTGCAACTAGACGGATGTACGGTTCCTTCCTCTAGTGTCAAAAATCTGGGTGTTATATTAGAAACCATATTTCCCATGTTATAAAAACAGCATTCTTCCATCTCAGAAACATTGGCAAGGTACGAAACATGTTATCTGTTTCTGATGCAGAAAAGCTAGTTCATGCATTCATGACCTCTAGACTGGACTAGTGTAATGCACTTCTAGGTGTTTGTCCTTCTTCTTCATTAAACAAGCTACAGGTAGTCAGGTAGTCCTTACCAGGTCAAGAAAATATGATCACATTACTCCAATTTTACAGTCTCTGCACTGGCTACCTATTAAGTTCTGTATCAGTTACAAATTATCATTACTTACCTATAAGGCCCTAAATGGTTTAGCTTCTGCGTACCTAGTGTTCTACCACGCTACAATCCATCACGCACCCTAAGGTCACAAAACGTTTCTTGACAATGTTCGGGGTTCAGACACACTCTCTCTGTTTAAATCTAGATTAAAAACACATCTCTTTCACCATGCATTCGAATAATGCATCTCATAAATTGTGACTGCAGTTGTATCTGATTAAATTTGCATTATTATTCTTCAGCTTGGGTAAAACTAATTAATTTTACTTTGTTGGAACAGCAGCTGCGCTAATTATGTCTCTATTTGTTTCTATGTTTTGCGTAATTAGGATTTACACAAGCTCCAGTCTGGATCCAGAACTCCTGAGAAGAGATGATGCTTACCCTCAGATGACCCCAGATGATGCTAACAACTGAAACAACATACAAAAAAAAAAAAAACTATGCAGTCACATTATAATTGCTGTTAATAGTGTTCATCGTCTGGTTGACTATTTATTTTATAAATTTTTCTGAAAATTCCTGTCATTTGCACATAAACTGATCACCACTTATAAGCTACTACTAAATATTGCAGAAACTTTATTTTTTGTAAAGTTGCTTTGCAATGATTTGTATCGTAAAAAGCGCTATACAAATAAACTTGAATTGAATTGAATGATGATACACACGAACATGCAAGCAGATGATGTTCCTCTCAGTCTTCAGATTTAGTCAAACATAATAAATAATCAAAGAAATAAACAAATAAATGTTATTAAATATATATGATTTTTATTTTAATATATTTTATAATGTAATTTATTCCTGTGATCCAAAGCTGAATTTTCAGAAGCCATTACTCCAGTCTTCAGTGTCACATGATCCTTCAGAATGGTTTCTAATATATGCAACCAAATTAATAAAGACAGACAGCAGGAGTTTGATTATAACAGTCTATTTATGGAAACACATTTCCGTAATAGAGTGCAACAAAGTTTGGTAAAGAGAGAGCGGGTAGATCCTCCCCCGACCACTTACATAAACACAGCCTGATACATAAATAAATAGCTAGCACCCTTTCAACAAGGGTCTGATATGCATAGTGAATTACACTTTAGGTGCAAAAGTCTATTTTGATTGCCTTCATTTAACAGGATTGATAGAGTACCTACAATAACATTTGTAAATGAAAAATAACAGCATGTTGAAAAACAATTAAGTCTGAGCTACTGTCAGAAATCTCTATGCGAGATAGTTAGGTTTCATTTTTTTAACCATTCAGGCAATTAATCCAGATCAGGTGATATTATAACGCAATAGTTGAGCAGCACAAGACCTACGTTGCATTTCATAAATGCGCTACTTTGTCAGTCTTACACACAATTTAGGTATAAGAATGCACAAGTCCATGTGTTCAAAATGTTATTAAAAAGTAGGACGATATTGATGAACAAACGTGATATCTTGACAAACATTAAATAAGGAAGCACTGGGTTTGATAGTGACATGAAAAACATCACAGAATTTTTGGTGTGGGTCGGTCACTTCAATTAAAAACGAGATTAAAAATGGGAAAAATTTGAAATCTGAAAGCGAAACATTCACACATACAATATAGTGATATTATAAACCAGCATATTGGCACCACTGGTTAATAATTGTGCATATTAGCCTATGGCAAAGTGTTATTACACAGTTATTAAAGATTAATAGGTGTTGGAAAAACACAGTAAGATGTGGTTTGCATTTCACGTAATGACTTAAAACAGTTTTTTGGGAGGTAGATCAAACAACAATTGACAAACCAGAAAACAAAACAAACAATGAATTTGATGTGAAAACAGAATATGTAAGAGCTATATGTTTATGTTGCATATTTGTAGCCAGACCCTAAGGTATTTTTATAAGCTACTATTATGGCTTGTTTTGACTGCAGTACGCTGTGCAACAATAAGCCTTATCATAAATTGCCTACGATTGATTGCTAAATCTAAAATACTACAGATATATTTGGTTGTACTGATCGACTGAAATGTTGACTTCATTATTTGAGACAAAACAGAACATGAAATGCATACATTCAGTGAAATCGAACAAAAGGTCAACTCGAAGCATAAATAACGGTAACAAGTTTGGTTTCGCAAATAGCATTTTCGAATATTTGGATTCTCTACACTAAGCTTTCGCTATTTTTGGCCATGACAACAGAGACCCTGGATGTGCACTAGTGCATGAGAGTAAAGCTCAAAGAGAAAGGCTGGGCAAACCAAGTGCTATTATTGCAAACGGTTTCACAGGAGCGTGAAACGAAGACAGGGCTCGGGGTACGGGAGAGCTGTGAACAGCTGGCTGCTGAGGTCGCCGGCCAGCGAGAGATGTAATTGGCTATCTCACACTTTGGGACATGTGCAGCGGAGTCAGCATCTCCTCAAAAATTGCTCCTTTCACATTTGAACCACGCAGGTTGGCTTCCTGTAGATCACAGCCTGAGAGATCGCAGTTCTGCACACATATGAAAGAAAACATTTGTAAAAAGCATTTTTTCAGTGTTATGAGGAATGTGGCTACATGCCACAAAATCAACACGGTTGACTCACCTCGAGATCCGTGCCGGCTAATGTAGCACCACGCAGGTTACAGTTCTTCAGCTTAGCATTCTTCAGCGTGGCCACACGCAGGTTTATACCAGTCATCTGACTGCCCTCCATGTCAACTCCTTTCAGATTAGCCCCTAAAGCACACAGAGGATACACTAATTACCCACACGCAAACACAAAACATGGTCATGCAACATAATGTGGTATCAGCGTCATTTTCATTAGCAAAATCTCAGTACTTCATACCAATTTCCGTTCCACAGCAAAAACTGTTGTAATACTTTAAAAACAAATGCACTATACTGACAAAAGTATTGGGACACCTCCTTCTATTGAATAGGTTTGACTACTTTAGTAATTTCCATGAGTACAAATCTTAATGTTTAGGTATATAATGAGATTCTAGAGAATTTTCTATTCTAACATGACAATGCCTCTGTGTATAAGGCAAGGTTCAAGAAGAAATGATCGATTCAGTCAGTGGGGAATGAAGAACTTGATGTGCAGAAAGTTAACAGCTTAAGCCACTTGTGGATTAATGAGTATTGGAGGCGCGAACCGTTTAAAACGATTCAGTTTGATTTGGTGAACTGGTTCAAAAAGATCCAGTAACATCGTATGATTCGTTCGCGAACCGGATATGAAAAACTGCTTTGTTTTGAACTCTCTCACAACAGACACGGAAGAGAAGACAATGCTGAATAAAGTCATTGTATTTGTTATTTTTGGACCAAAATGTATTTTCGATGCTTCAAACAATTCTAACTGACCCTCTGATGTCACACGGACTACTTTGATGATGTTTTTCTTACCTTTCTGGACATGGACAGTAGGCCGTACACACAGCTTCAATGGAGGGACTGAGAGCTCTCGGACTAAATCTAAAATATCTTAAACTGTGTTCCGAAGATAAACCGAGGTTTGGAACGACATGAGGGTGAGTTATTAATGACATCAGAATGCCTCTGATCACAGAGAACCCGTTTATTGCACGTTCTGCGAGTTTAGCGCGGATTTGGGAACGCAACAGCCTCTCGTTATGCTTTATTTTCATAGCAGATAATTACAGCATTTCACTAGATTTGCAGTGAGACATGTTTTTGTAAGCCTGTTCTCACTGAAACTGGAGTTTTCCTTCAAAATAAAAGCTCTACTGCAAAATAAAAAGCCAAAATAAAAGCTGCAGTATAAATTGCTGACAGCTAGTCATTCAAATGCAGTCCAACTTCAAAATATCTCGTTCTAGTTTAGAAATTAGGAAAGAAGTATTGTAATTTTCCCACTGTAGTGTAAAGCAAAAATAATATACCTACGAAATATTCATTTTCATGTATTTTATAGTGCAACTGTTTTACAATATACGGCTATTACTATCATTGTTATTATTATTATATTCTAATTTGTTTCCTTAAACACTAGTGTGAATGTTATTTAGACTGAGACAGTATACCACAAATAAAAAGAGGGTTGAGTCAACTTTAAAGTTCAGGTACAAGTCACTTCACTGACTTTTTTCTGACTTAAGTTTTCTTAGTTAAGTAAACGGGTTGCAGCTCTTAATTCTGAACCCTCAAAGTGTCACTCGGCAGCTCTGCACGGGACTCGCTCGGGAAGAATGTCCCCAAAGAAATGTGTATTTGGTTATAACTTAAGGGAAAGATAACTTTGTTCAGCTTCCCAAAAAACCTTGCGTTACGTAAACCGTGAATGCAGTTAGTTTTCCTGGGCAGCAACTGAGTTTCCCAAGCTGCTGAATGTTTCATTAACAAGACCCAGTTCGACGCTGGATTTTCACATCCTTTGATACTGAAGGATGGAGCGGTCCCTGTTAAAAAAGATCCAGGTCATGATTCAGACCTGCAGACAGTAAATTAAATTGAATCAAATGTCAGTGTTTTGTTGGCAATCACCGCTCAAAGTCACTCTTTAGCTCCGCCCACGGCGTGCCTCCAGGAGATCAGCTGTTTTCAGAGATAATCGGAAAGCTGTATATTTATTTTATAAATAAATATGATAAAACTAAAGACTTTTTGGAGATATGAAGGATGCAGTACTACTCTTTAACAATATGTGTTATGTCCCCTTTAAATATCACAATAAATATCGTATTGCAAACTTCATATCGCGATATTATCATATTGTGAGATTTTAACTTACAGGAGTGTTTTACAGCAGCCCCCTCTCAGCCGTTACTGCATCAACCCTGAGCTTGGTACTATCCATATTGCAGAAAGGCAGGTATTGATACATTACAAATTAAGTATCGACATGGTACCAGTACTTTTTGTCATGTGTTTGTTATTTTATTTCTAATGCTAAACAATGGCTTCTGTGTGCAGTTTTACCCTCTAGGTTGGCCTTGAGCCCAGAGGGATCCTCAAAGTTGCATCCTTTCAGTGACGCTCCCTCTGCATTAGAGCAGAGCATCTTCACGCCCTGAAGATTAGCACCCTGGAGAACGGGCAAGAAAATAACCGGCTTTATATCAGTTCAAAGGGATTGAAACCAGAAGAAGAGATAAAAAAAGTGATAAAAGTTTTGATCAGCTCACATCCAGGTTGGCTCCAGATAAGTCCGCTCTCTCCAGGTTTGAGCAGCAGAGGTTTGCATAGGTGAGATTGCAGCGGCTCAGATTTGCCATCTTAAAATTGATATAGCGCAAATCCAGCCGAGAAAGGTCCGCTCCACTGAAATTAAGACCCTGAGAGGGAGAGAGGAAGAAAGACACCTTAATGCCAACATCAAACTGACTAAAACACTCGTCTGAATAATTCCAGAACAAATGTCTTCTACCTGACAGCGTAGCTCTGATTTGGTTGGCGTAGCCAGCAGAAAGCGAACAAATTCTTTGCGTGAGAGTGGAGAATGGTCTTCAGGCGGATGAGAATTCTGCACCCCATAGAAAACAAATCAAGAACTAAATGAATAATTATATGCATATAGAGAACCTTTCAGAAGCTTGGTGTCAGTAAGATGCTTTATTGTTGAAATAAAGTATCAGTTTAACAAAAAATTATGGTTTCCACAAAAATATGGATCATGTGACACTGAAAACTGATGCTGAAAACTCAGCTTAACGTCACAGGAATAATCAACTTTTTATATAAAAATAGAGAAACGTTATTTTAAATGGTAATAATTCAGAAAGTTACAGTTTTTACTGTATTTCTCATCAAATAAATGTAGCCTTGGTGAGCATATCTTAAAAATCGCACTGACTTTAAACTTTAATTTAAATGTTATGGAGCAAGAATCACTTACCTTAATGGCGACTTCTAGCTGTTCAGCCATTTGCTCTATTCCAAAGAACCGAGCTTCTTCCAGTACCCCTAGAAAACAGAAAAAGCATTCCACTAGAACTATAAAATGGTGTCTTTATCATATTAATATTGCTGTCACTTTATAAAAGCAGTGCATTGTATTGCAGTACCAAGGTTAAACTTATTGCATTAATCTACACCCTGGGTTGAATATCCAGTATATATATAACATCAACTATTACATTTATATCTAATAAGCTACATGGGAACTATCATTTGACAATGCCTTTGGTAACATTCAGACGTCACTCACCGAGTAAGTTTATTCCTTCATTGACAATGATCTGGCCGTGCCTCAGGTAATTCAGGATGGGCTCGAAGTACTCTGGGCTGCGATCAATGAGGTAAGCCCCTCGCTCATCCTGCTTGTTACCCCATACATCTGCAGATCGAGAAAGAACTGTGCTTTACACTGATTCACAACCTGATGATCTAGCAATACAAACAATGCCTAAATCAGTCAGTGTGTGAACATGAACTCTAACCTTACCCTTCTCTCTAAACATGTGTGCCAGCATGCTGTCAGGCTCCTTACTCACAAGAGTACTCCTTAAACAAGAGGAAACTTTATTAATGACATCTCAAGGACAGACCACTAAGCATCTGCAGACTAGTATTATTTTAGCTTTTTTTTTTTATATACTACTAAAATATGTCTTAATTCATTTATTTTTACTATAGTACGTTTATTATGTACTTCTTTGTATTAAAGAGCCAGTAAGAGGAAAATTCTAAGCTTCCTATCACTGTTTATAAGTCCTGTACATTAGGTTTAAATCCATCCAAGGTTAAAAAACATTGTCATTTTGTCAAAATATAATTTTAAAATTACCTCAATTCTCAGAGATCCCCAAACGGTTCGCGCGAAGCTGTTCAAAAGATTCAGTTTCCTTAAACCCCACCTTTCGATAGCATACTATGTTCTGATTGGTCAACTGACATAGTCAGTTTTGATTGGTTGTTCCGCACACACCTCCACGGTAAACTATGCGTTAGCATCTGTTTGGGGTGAATTATGTATTATTCCTCTCATCGCGAAGCAAACAGTAAAATAAAAAACTTGAACAGACTCGCTGCTTTTTCTTCTGTGTGGGTGTATTCAAGCCGCGCGCTTCAGTTTGAATCTGAATGGCGCGTTCAGCGCGGGGGCGTGGTCACATATAACGAAGGGAGACATGAAAAACAGACATCGCGTTGTTTTCATATGGATTACTTTATCACAGAATATCTGTTTTCGGCAGCACTTGTTTAGTTTTAAAGTAGACATGTCAAGCTTTCTATAGATATCTCTCTCATGTCTCTTCGTTGAGTATTCACAGAGTTACACTTCATTTTAATGAGGTGTTTGTACTGACGATCAGCGCAGACAGGCTGCAGACAGCACACATACTGATAAGACGCTCGGGAGAAAACAGACACATAACTTCATAATCATACTTCGCGTTGTGATTCGGAGATGCTCGTTGTTCTAAATAAATTTGGTAATGAACCCTCTTTTATGGCCAAACGCTTTGAAAATCCCGCTATACTCACCGAGATTAGAAAAGCAGTCATCAGTGAAATGTTGTGAACACAACAAAAGGGATTTGTTGTACTGCTCTGGTATTGTGGTGAAAATGAATTTTAGCCATTGGTTCTTCTGATCTTCATTCTTTGGCAGTGAAAATAAAACAAACTTGCCTTTACAATTAAAAACACACTGTCTCCTCGACATGATGCTCTCACACCAACCAGAGCGTCTGTGTGGGGGGTGGGGCAGGTCAGAGTTCCGTTTCTCTCAAGACGGTAGGCGGAGATTATTATGCAAAGTGTTCCTAGTGACGTACATAGAGATGGGCAAAAGATTTGAAATCTATAACGACTCGTTTCAGCGATTCAGAGTCGACTCCTTATTTTAGAGGCCAATAACTTTACAAATCGTGTACTTTTTGGTTTAATTATTTGCACATTGTTTAGATGAACAGCTGCATCATACACTGTAATACAAGTAATTTTTGATTTCCCATCTGTGTGGCTCTTTAAGCTTTAATTATTAATTCAGTTTGAGGCTAATATTTATATTATATTTTTTATATATAATATACTTTTATTTTACCGTATTTTCCGGACTATAAGTGGCACTTCTTTTCATAGTTTAGCTGGTCCTGCAACTTATAGTCAGGTGCGACTTATTTATCAAAATTAATTTGACATGAACCAAGAGAAATGAACCAATATAAAACATTACCGTCTCCAGCCACGAGAGGGCGCTCTATGCTGCTCAGTGCTCCTGTAGTCTACACTGAAAACATAGAGCGCCCTCTCGCGGCTGTTGGTTCTTGGTTCTAAATAAATGCGACTTATAGTCCAGTGCGACTTGTACATGTTTTTTTTTCCTCGCCATGACGTATTTTTGGACTGATGCGACTTATACTTAGGTGCGACTTAGAGTCCGAAAAATACTATTATGCATTTATTTTATATTTTATTTTCAGCTTTATTTCAATTAAAACTAAATTTTACAAAACTGCAATTTTACTTTAAAGATTGTTTTAAAATAAGTAAAATAAGTGGAGCCAAATGTTTACATACACCTTGCAGAATTACTGTACCAAAATAAGAGGGATCATACAAAATGTAAAAATATGTATTAACAGTAGTTATAAAAGATTAGAACTTAAGTAATAAATTAGATACTCCAGTGGATTTTTAGCCAGCGAGCCCATGGTGCATGTGTTTACCTAGTGGTGGTGAAAAGCCGCCCACCAATATTCAGCGTCAGCCAATCAGTGTGCGATCCTGAGATGTCATCTGACGTTTTCCCATCCCTCTGAGGGTCTAGAACACAAACACATTCATAGTTTCACACACTGAACTATAAGTGCACTTTAAGTTTCACTGAATAATGTTTACACTTTTATGAAAAGTGCCTTGCTATTTGTTTGTGTTCCCTGGGAATCTCATGACCCTGGTGTTCCAATTGGCATAAAGTGGAAAACAAAAGGATGTTGACTCACCAATGAAAGCGTCCCCTTCTGATACATACAGCACATCATCATCTCTGTGGAATATATACACAATAACCAGTCAGTTCATCCACCATATCATCATCCCACACAAGAATCAAGTACAAGGCTCTCCGTAATCACAGAACTCAAAGCAGGTCCAACTGAGAACAGAATCGGATTTTTCAATAATGTTGTCCCACTGTTGTCTTTCATAAATGAGAAATAATTGAAAAATGCAAATGCAGCACACCTGATGAGGGCAATGTCATCTATTAGACCACCTTTCCCATTATATAGGTTACAAGCCCTGATTCCCAATTTATTGCTGGCAACTGTCAATAGATCAGACAGAGTCCCATAAACAGCTACAACCTGCAAAAGAAAAAAAAATGCATGAATAAGCAATTAAAATTGTAATGTTTGCAATAAATAAATAAAAAATATGTAAATTATTTACTAAATGTATATTGACATTTATTGCCTTACTGCTTGCTGTTGGTAACATCAGTACAATACAGAAAATGCAATTGCGAGGAATAATAAACAATAATGTAAAAATAACAGAAAAGCGAGCTCTTGTGCGTCCTTATCCTTATCGTCAGGAGTAAAGTAATAACTTAAATATTTACTACATAAAGTGAAATAGAGTAACAGAAGGCTTCATGCATTCACAGGACATCACTGTCCCCTCAACACTTAACACTGGAGTTACAGGCTAAACGTGCACTGCGTGTGTTCACTCACCTTGCCATTTTTGGAGGTTCCGTTGACAAAAAGCGTCACCCTTCGCATGCTTTGTTTACACCACTTAAACGTATCAACTGTACAAATATTAATGAATTAATATCTCGCTAACTTATCTATGTATTAAACTAATACCTACGTAAAGAGAGTAGGAAGAACCAACCTAGCTACATTGTACCAAGATGACGAAGCAGCTGGCCAATCAAAACGCGAATCCTGTTGTCTACCTCCACGATTGACCAATCACAGGACGCGTTTCATAGACTTAGCCCGCGGTTCCGACCAATCGGACACAATTGTGGTGTTGGACTCTTTAATGAAAAACTTGCCTGGTGAGAATGGAATTTTGACGCAAGGGAAATGATTACCTCAGTGTCTGTGGGCTGCTGAAGTCAAACTACTCATTCATTACAAAGCCGTATATAGGACTGCGGGTTCAAATGTGGAAGTCAAGCCCAAGTAGTATTGCAAAATGAACCACAGATTTCTAAATCTGTCATTTATATAATTTTAAGTCTCTAAATTAAAAATATAATTTCATAAGAACGTTTGACTTTTGTGCAAATGGATTCAACTGAACTGCATTCGATGGTTTCAAATTATTTATGCATATATAGTGTATTCTAGTGTATTTTTTGTACACTAGAGGGCAGAGTAAACATTTTTGGGTAAAAAAAAGAATCACATGACTCTTGATATTAATTATTAATTTCTAGTTTACATATTATTAGTATTAGTATTATTTCCCTTGCGCTATTTATATATGCAATTGTGTATAGACAATGTTAAATAATATGAGCGATTTATTGATTTTTATTTAAATATAAAGTCCACACACGCGCACACACACACACACACACACACACACACACACACACACACACACACACATCATATTATTATATAAACCACATGCAGTCTAAGCCGCAAACTTTATGTTCAAGAACTACTAATGGTACCTTAGGATGTCATATACTATCTATTTTCTATGAACATCTAATGTAAGATAATTAGTCATATCTGCATAGCTGCTCACACTATTTGTTTAGTCTACATAATGTTTCACAACTTAAATACACTGAAAAAATAAATATCCCAGTAGGCTACTTCCATATAATATTTCTGAAGTATTGAAAAAATCCCCATAAGCTAAAACTAATATCGTTACTTGGCTAGCAGATTTGTTTGCCTCTCATATCTGCAGAATTTAGAAAAAAACAAAAACCGGACACACAGAAGCACTGATAAATGATGTTAAACAATAAGGCAGTGAGTGATAATATCCTGCTTAGCTGACTGATTCTTACATGGTGGCCCCAGTCTTATCTTCTGTAAAAAGCCTGTCTCTTCCAGAATGTCCCACTATGTCTGTAACTGCCCACGTGCTCTGCAAACACATAGGGCTGATAATCACTTCTCTTGCAAACTACTGTTGACAAAATGTCCTTCAGGTACAGGGAAGTTTTCAGTTCTCCCTTAATTCCTGGTCAGGTTATTTGGGTTGGGAATTGCCTTATTGAAAATAAATTAGATAAGGTGCCATTGAACACACACAGAATAAAGTGTGTTTTCTTTACAGAGATAATGTGGTGACCTATTTTATATTCATACCCACTGCATGTAAGGTTTGTGCTCCTTAACTGGCCTTGCAAGATTTATTAGTTATGCTTTGAGTAGGGATGTTACCCAGACTACATTTAGTCTGATATTGTTTGACTAAACATCAGTTAATCAGCTGTACCACAGTTTCATTTTGAGGTCTAAGAAAAACTAGTGGACATACACTAAATCAATTTCTGTATCTTCTCTAAATATTAAGATGTGACAATGCACGTTAAAAGTCACATAATCTTCTGAACTGGATAGATGGAGCATAACAGCAATAACATTTTGAACTTAACAGGATTTGGGAAAAAATGTATCAATATATCAGGAGGTAATAGGAGGTAACAGGTTTGTCCTATGCACACATAGTTAAGGGCATTTTCGATTTAAAATATTTTCAGACTAATGTGAATATAAAAGTGGACTTCCTTTATAGTCGACACATTTTGTGTTTTTTTTTAAAATTTTTTTATTATCTACATGGACATCATTCTAGCTTGATTTTCTGTCAGATGGGATAAATAAATTCTAAATTTGAACTTAAATTCAATAAAGCTCTTTACAATTATTTCTAGCAAGAGCCATGGGGTTTGGGGTGCCCCAGTGAAGGTTGTACCATTGGGCCTTGTTTGAAATCATGTGAATAACACAAATGAATAAATAGAACAAAGATGCAAATAAAAAAATTATTATGTTGTTTTTTTTCTTTCTTTTTTTTCAAGTATGTAGGTGGTCCAGGAACCAAATAATCAAAAATAAAATATCATATCATCTGACCTTCATACGTCATCCACCCGGAGCTGCTTCTATGTACAACAGTGAGTGCATGCTACATTAAAGTGATTATCATGTTTTGAGTATGGATATTTTTCTTACAAAAACGCATCAATTCGCTACAGGAAGACTCTGTTCTCCCCCCAGAGCCGTGTGAGGCACTTCTTTATTATGGATGGATGCCTTTTATTTAACTTCTTTTGAACTGATGAAAGGTCACACCCATTGCCTGTCTTTAAACAGCTTGGAAGATCAAAGACAATTTTTAATATAAATTGGATTTGTCTGAAAGAAGAAAGTCACACACACCTAGGATGCCTAAATTTTATATTTTTCTGGTGGGCTAACCCTTTAAGGAGACTGACAGCAACTAGTACATTAGGCCTGGTCACTTTAAGAGACAATGCATCAAATATAATTATACAAATCCGATTTCTTTCTCAACCTTTTATGTTCACTTCAAACATAACCAATGGTTTTTCGATGATACTCGCCAAGACAGGTATTGCAACATATTTATGTATGTATTTGTTATTCAAGCACAGGAAGAGGCAAAACTCAATGCGATATTCAAGTATTGTGAGACATGGCTCTCTGCATCCTCACTGTGAGCACAGCATGTGGGAGAGAAATCAATTTGTTGGTACGAACACAGTGCGTGTGTGCTTAGTCGCACTGTTTTATGTCTTTTGCCTGATTGATTTTAAATCTCCTGAATTCTTAAAGGCTTAAAAACACATGCAAATAATAATCTTTCATAATGACACACTTCAATGGCCCATCAACTGTCACTGAATATATTTCATACTGACCTCAGGCAGTCGGTTGAAATAGCACAAGGACCCCCCCACAGCCCTCATAACCCGCAGGCCCGACGGGTAAAGAAATTGGCACTTTATTTGCAGGGCGGGTTGGATGGGTCATTAAAAACTAAATAAAAAAATGTATGTTGCATGCCTTTCCCTATAACCTATATTAAATATTTGGAATATATATTTTCATATTTTATTGAAAATATAAATTTTATCATTTTATTTTATTATTATTCATATTCTTTGATAAGGTTACAATATGAAGGTCTACGTAGCAATGTAACTTGCATGATGCCCCCTTGTGTGATGATCGGGGCAGGGCGGGTAAAGAAAATGTACTTTATTTGCGGGGCGGGCAGGGGCAGGCCATATAATTTCATAAAAGTGGGACCCGCATGTTGGAAAAAAATCAGACCTGCACATCACTACTGGGCGCCTATAATCGTCACCACCTCGCACCCCAGTAGTGATGGCCCTGTTTCAAGCATTACTTTATAGCGACCTCTTCAAAACAAACAAAAAATGAACCGGACTGAGACAAGAGTTATAAAACATTTTTTTGTTGTGTTGTACAGATTTGTGTTGTGTTTTTTCTTTTGTGTTTGACAGGAGAGCCAGGTGTTTCCAGAACAGTACCCGCCTCCCTCATCCCATTATCTTATATCTTATATCTTATATTCAGGTCCCAACTGTTTCCCAACTAACAAGGTACTTGTGACGAGTGGGGCAGGGCCAAGAGCTGTGGGAACGGGTCAAGGCCGGTGGAGTGATTGGAAATGAGCGACACCTGTTCCACTCACCGGTCTCGAGTCCCACGGAGGAGCTCTGGAAGGATACAAAAGAGGAGTTAAAACAGTGAAGGAGGAGAGAGGACCAGGCCTGGGATTTATTTTGTGTTTGGTTTTGTTTGTGCACTGAAGTCTTCCGCGAGGGGCTGTCGCACTGTTTTGGGTTTGTTTTATTAAGTTAAAGTTCAAGTTAAATGTTCGCCGGTTCCTGCCTCCTTCTTCCCGTGATTATGAAGTTTTTAAAGCTTTACATTGGTGCCGAAACCCGGGAGGAAGGAGGGACGCGCTGCCGAAGATCCCTCGCCGCTGTGGTGAATCCACCGTGCCATCGAGCAGGGCGAAGCAGTCTGCCGCCGTGGACGCTCGAGGCGGTGGATGGAGTGAGTTGCCAGGGGGACAGACAAGCTTGCTACCAGCCGCCCGAGGTGTGGAGGGACGGCTGCCCTCCGTGCGGGAGCGGAGGAGTCGCCGCCGTTCGCCTGGCACCGGAGCTGGCTGCCATCTACCAGAATAGGGAGGAGCAGGGAACAGGGGACTCTTTTTCAACTTACAGGTGACTGGGTTGACTTGTTCTTTAATGGGAAATAGAACAATGTACTTGGCACCAGAGCTGGAGAAGCCTGATGTGTTCGTTGAGAGCCATACCTTCTGCTTGGGCAGGTAAGTAAGAGTGCTTATCCACCGAGCATCAGCATGGCTGAAAAAATGTCTGGGCACTGCCCACTGCCCACACCCAGGCACTCCTGGATATACCAGACTCTCCCATCACATCCACTGTTTATTTATGGCCTTACATTGACTACTGACCACTCAAAAATATCATTGTGAAATAGCATTATCCAATTCCCATTGACCCAGCTTCCTTGGAAATTCTTCATGGAGCCACCATCTTCAGAAATCTGGACCTGCAACGCACATAAAACATCATCTGGATACAGAAGGGGGACAAGTGGAAGTCCGCCTTTGTAATTCCCCATGGGACACAACAGATACTGGGTAGGGTTTGGTGTAGTGTGGTAGAAAGTTTGTACAATATAAAAACCATTACACCTATGGAGAGTTAACCACACTACACCAACCCTACCCCTAAACCTGTTATATAGTCATTCATTGGGCTGTTCCTTTTAAGAATACATTGCCCATAATACTTTCCTGGATTGAGAGAATGAGAAGAAGTGAACTGAGTATGTGTGTGTGCTGCTAAAGTGATTTCAACGTCCCTGTAAAACTATCTGAAATTCTAGTAAATCAGTTGTGTTTTAAATTTCACTTTTGTTATAATTCAAGTCACCAGTGGTCATTAGTGAAGAAGGCACAACAGTTTTTAAAGCCTTTAGAAGTACAGGGACAACACAGGAAGTGTCTTCATAAATCACCTTGACCTTGTGACACCTTTGGCATACCCATATCATTACACAAATTTGTGTTCTCATAAACCATGCTAACAGGTGTGGGCACATACACACACACACACACACACACACACACTTGCGTATATGGTTTACAGGGACTCTCCACAGCCATAGTGTAATTTACATGTTCATTAGCTCGCTGTATAAGTCCATATGTGACATACCTTCACTATGCTAGCAGTGTCTTTCTGTGGTTAAAGTAAAAAGTACTGTACTGCATAAAGAGGAAAGTGTAAACAGTGGTTAGTACTAACCTTGTCTCTTCATGTGTGACTTGTGTAAGTTGTTTCTCAGCAACTGTGACTCTTAACATGGTCCTGAAATAGCTAATGGGTTGTAAAGCTCAAATAAAATTATGATTAACAACTGTCGCTTGTAAATGGAGAATACTTTTATGTTTACCCTCTGTTATAAAATGCCTTTTGAATTTGGGGTTGCCAGTTGTGTTCAGCAAAACCCTTTTCTGAGAGCGTGGATGCTGCTGAGGCTGATGTAATTCACAGTGCAAGGTTTCTACAGCACTGAGGAAACACGGGGAGCTGTGTAAGAGCATCCCGTGGGTCAGTGGGCCGAAAGGTGCACCAGTCCATGAATAAAGCATCAGGTGCCATGCAGCTCTGATGTTTTTTTGAAATAAATCAGATGGATACATAATAAATGCATACAGTCTGAGTGGAGATGAGATATTAAACAGAGTACAAACCCAGAGGGAGTGTGACAAAGAAAAGAAGAGAAAAGGATATCACAAACACTAAACACCTTACCAACATCTTTTTTGCTTCATCATTATATCATCATCACAATTAATATATCAAAATAACTGCTTTATTACAATTTAATGTAAAAATACTTTAATTTTATAACCATATATTTACTGTACATGCACATATATCATATAAATAATGTATGGTATGCATAGTTTTAATCAAAGGAAATATATTTTTCTATTATTTTTTGTTTGTTTGTTTTTACAAAATATATACACAATATATGTTTTTGTAAAATGCCTCTAGAAAAAAAAAAAAAACATTTAAAATGGGGAAAATGTTGCTATATGGCAAATCTGTACAACACCAGGAAAATAATAAGCAAAAAACTTTTCAGTATGTTCATGTCTAACTACACAATTGATATAAAACATTTGGAATACCTACAAACTGAAACTGAGCGAATTAGGATCACTTAACTATTTAATATTGCTCATAAATCTGAGCTCATCTTCACTTTTGGAGTTCTGTCTTCTTCTTGGCCTTTCTGTAGATTATTATTGTTTAATTGTTTAATCAGAATTGTTATTTATGCATGACTGCAACCATTTTACTATAAACATTACTACATAAATAAATCCAGTAATTTAATTTTTTTCACTATCTATAAGAATTATTAGTGCAGTTCCACTAAGAATTGACATTATGATTGATTATGATTATGATCATTGTTATGTAAACAAAACATCAAGATAATTTATCAGACATGCAAGACCACCAGAATTATGTTCAATATTACAATTTGAAGTGCCCATTAGAATGTGACCTAAAATAGTTTTGGTGAGAAAAACAAATGTTGCTTAAAATAGCACATTATATATATATATATATATATTAATAATTATAATAATAAATAAAAAGTAAACCTGCTTGTTTAATTTTAATATCATTAGTTCTGTATTTTGTATCTAAATAATGTTTTAACTACGTTTATGTTCTCCGTCATAATTATTTAAAGCTAACAATTAGGATTTCAAGGCAAAATCGTATAAAGTAATGCAATCATGTTGTTGCACAAGAGAAGTTACACCAGATATGCTTTTAATTCAATTTAAGGTATTGCGGAAGACTGAGTATTTTTAAGGGTCACAGATGGAGGAAAGCTATCATCTACTGTGCTCTCATTTGGAGGAGACTGACTGAGAGCACCAGCAGAGCTTCTTCAGCTCAGTAGACACATTAGATCAAAGACTGGGGAAATGATGGTACAGTTTCAGATGGTGGAGTTACAGTGCACTTTGCTCCTGTCTGGGATGTCCATAGATAAACTGAGACATTTATTCTGGCAGTTCTAAGAGGAAAAGGTCATTATAGTTACTCAGAATTGCATTATGTAAGAAAAGTGAATTTTGAGATATTACTATGCAATTTTGAGGTATGCAGGCAATCATTCAGCTAGTTTTCTGTGGCATGACAGCTGTGAGAAGTTCTATAGTCTTAAAAAATCCTTTCTCTCCAAAGAGAATTACATACAGGAGAAAATGATAGCATGACAGAGTCTTTGTGGAATCCCGTCAGATAACTGAAATTTTAATGTAAAGCCAATTGACTCAACCATCAAAGCATATCATACGGCTTACATTTATTTATTTAGCAGATACTTTTGTGTAAGAAACTACAAGACAGGCCTCAAACTTACATCCTATCTCTCCATTACAAAAGGACTGGACTATAAGACCCTAAACAAATGAATAACTGCATTTAACACATTTAACATCGAGCCAATGTGACATTTTCGAGTAAAACAGAATTTTCTATTTTTAAAATAAGGCTCGATTTTATCCATTAATGATTGAATATAATGAATTATTTGAATATCTATCCACATGCCACATTCATTCAAACAATGTTGTTATCCATCAAAGATGGTTTATGTGATTGCTTTGAGACAAATTTGGAAGCTTATGTATCCAAGAAAGCACAGCCATCATATGTATAGCTTGAAGTGGCACATGTTGTGTGATGTATGGTGGATCTGTGTGTCAAAGCCGGGTTTTCATTTTGATGCGCTCATCCATAAAACTGATAGAAAATCTGAATTTCTGTTGAAAGTAAAAATACTTGTCTAAAATTTGTATAAGTATTTCATCACAAGCAGTGACACTGCATCTGTTTTTATAGAAATAGATCAGCATTTATCATTTGTCATTTTGACACTCCTCTGTCTTTCAACTTTTCTATAGCTTAGTGAATCTAAAAAAGCTTTATTTCACCTGCAAAATTGGTCAAATGCAGCTTTTGGTTACAGTGTTTACTTCTTACTAATAGAGTGACATAATCAAGAGGTTAAATCTCTTTATTTTTACAGCTTTAGCTCAAGCTCATTTTTTAAAGGTCATGCTAAAAGCTGGAACTCAACACATACGACCTCGAGTCAGGGGTAAGTAAGCAGTCAGGACACTGAATCATTAAGGCAAAAGGGGTCAAGGCCAATTGAAACAAAATGTTTTCTGTTAGTCTCTTCTCCCAGATCCCCTGTAATAAATGAAGCTCATTTCCAAGCTAATAGCTGCCCTCATTTATCATGCCTTATTTTCATGCTTATCTGTTTCCAGCTGATGTATAATGAGTTTGAGCTTGTTTTCAACCATTTGTCCATCTACAGGGTAGACAGTGGACTAAGGTGCTTGTTGACAGAAAGAGGCTGCATTATTTATACTTGAAAGGATATGGATAAAATCACTTGCACGTGGTTGCTTTTTAGCAACTGTTATTGCCAATGGCCCTTCCTCTACAAAAAGAAATGACAGTCATGAACATGTATTCAGGTGCATTCAGTAGTTTGATGCCAATTAAAAAAGTTCACACATTTTGATTTTTGAAGAGTTATCTGAATGAAGCCCTTTTTTTTTGTTTTGTTTATTTTCATTTAAATGTTGAGAGGATTATGATATTTTTTTGAGTTTGGGGAGATCAATTAACTAGCTCTGAGGATGAACGTTGTTGTTTGCATTGCATATAAGGCCATTAAACCTGACCCTCATGAGATGGGACCTTCCTGGGGCTAATTAGAGCAGAAATCATTCTCACACAGTAGGCACGATTGTTTTTTTGTCTTAGCATTGCCTTAATAAGAGAAGTCAAATTAGTCAGTTTTTCATTGTTTTCTTTATTTAGAGAGAATGAGGTTGTTTGGGGAGTCATTAGGTTGTTTATGAGTGTGTGTTTTCCCCTTTGGATTGTCATTTCTTTATATGGTACGTATAAGTTATGTGTCAATTTACAAGAAGATGGCTGTGTTTTGTTCTAAACTTTACATTTCTAATTCCAAGCAACGGTCAATTTGTTAACTGTTTGTTTGACCAGTGTCAGATTGGAAATATTAACTCATCTGTAGAAGCTCCACTCAAAACACCTTGAATGAAGACAAGAGAATTTTAAGAATAAATGTCCATTTATAATCTCAATCAATATGGGGAAAAAAATATACCAACAGCAGTTACTCAAACAAAGGTAGACAAGAAACAGTGGGAACACAGGGGCTATTTACACAGTACATAAAGACTAATGACCCAAAGACACACATGAAAGCAACGAGCACAGTGAAATAATCAAAACATGAAAACAGAACCATTCAAAATCAGAAAACCATCAAAGTACCGCGAGAGTGATTAGAAAAATTGCCTAAAGCCACATTGTACATTTCAAACATTTGGGGGCAATAAACATAAAAATTCTTAAGGGCAATTTTTGAAAGCAACACAAATAACAAAATTCAACAAAATGTACTTTTAAGGAAATGTGTACACAGAAGAATGCCTCGATTTAATGCTTCCATTTTTTTGCTCAGTTTGCATTTGTGATTTATATATCATTTACAATTCAAAGTGTGGTTTTATTGATATTTTTAGGGGGTCATAACCCTCAGATGGAGAAGGCAAATTACAAAATAAAAGACAAACAAACAAATCAAATCCAGACCTGACAAATTCCCTCATTATAGGTAGCTTCTGATGCCCAAAACATGAATAAAACTTTACACAATGTCCAGGAGGGAAGTGGAGTGAACGAGGGCAAATGGGAGGGATGGATGGCTGGCCCATATTAAGGAAGTGGCCCAGGATCATGGCATGTGGTGGACCTGGGCTCCTTCCCTCTGTCCTGTTAGCTTGGATGTATGTTTGTGATGCAAGGCACTGAGCAAAGGTGAGATGAGGCGAATCCAGGTTTATAGAAATTATTAAAGGGGTCATATGATGTTGCTAAAAAGAACGATGGGTTACTTAACGTAATCCCGGGTTCTTTGATAACAGAGTGAGGTGTTTCACTATGGGAATCGCTTTGGGCGTGACCAACAACGGAAGCTCCTATGCCACCACGTCTGTCTTTGACAGACAGGTCGACCTGAGGTCAGGCACCTATATTACTCAGGTCGACCCCTACGAAGTCATTAAGAGAGATTTCTTCCCGTTCCTATGCAAGGAGGCAAGTGTTGGTGAAACACCTCACTCACTTATCAAAGAACCCGGGATTACGTTAAGTAACCCATCGTTCTTTTTCTAACTTCACTCTGTGTTTCACTATGGGAGATATTGACCACTCCCAGATTGAAACGTATGCTATACCAATCTTATGGGACTTGACGTGCTGGCTCCTAACACTGCATGAGCTAAGGATGGCTCAGACACATTCAGTCTATAAAATCGCACAAAAGTGTGTGGTGTGGCCCAGCTTGCTGCAGCACAGTTCTCCTGGACCGAAACGCCTCTAAGTAAGGCCCATGATGTCACCATGCCCCTAGTGGAGTGGGCCCTTAAGCCCTCGGGAGGTTGGGAACCTCTGCATTCATATGCTAAGGAAATAGCTTCTACAATCCAGTGGGACAGTCACTGACGTGACAATGGCTTCCCCTTGTGAGGAGTAGCCCATGACACAAACAGCTGGTCATTTTTCCTGAAACCTGCTGTCCTTTCTACGTACACACGAAGTGCTCATACAGGACACAAGGTCTTCAACCTCCTTTCCTCCGGAGAAGAGAACGGAGGAGGGTGAAAAGCTGCAAGATCTGTAGTTTGACATCTATATGACGAATCCACTACTTTAGGTACGAAAGCAGGGTTTAGGGCGAAAGGAAACCCTTGTAAACCCTGTAGAAAACTGCTGACGGGCTGACCGACAGTGCCTGTAAGCCACTCACCCTCTTAGTTGACACCAGTGCTAACAGTAGTGCTGTCTTAAGAGAGAGAAACTTTAACCCTATAGCTTCCAAAGGCTCAAAAGGGTGTTGAGAAAGGGCCTCTAAGACCGTAGACAAATCCCACAATGGGACCATTCGCCTGGCCCCTGGCCTCTTACGTCGTGCCCCCTTCATAAATCGACTTATTAAAGGGTGCTGACCTGCTGTCTTGTCACCAAAACCCACATGACAAGCAGATATAGCCGCTAAGTATACCTTTATCGTAGAAAAAGCTTTCCCTTTATCTAGCAGATCCTGCAGGAAACATAATGTGTCCCTCACTGAACATTGAAAAGGGACAATATGACTCCGTCCACACCATTCTTCAAAGACTCGCCATTTATTACTATACAGTGAACGAGTGGAAGAGGCTCTTGCACTCTGTATAGTGTGTATGACCGATGGGGGCAGGCCTGCTGCAATTAAATTCCACCTCTCACGGGCCAGGCCCAGAGAGCTATAGTGACAGGAGGTCCCTCCGGGGAGGGAGGGGCCACGGCTGACCCGACAGTAGTTGAACTATCTCGGCCACCCAAGGTCTGGATGGCCAACGTGGGGCTATCAGTATCATCGACAATCCCATTTCCCTCACCCTGGCTAGAGTGGGTGAAATCAGGCTCAGAGGGGGAAATGCATACAGCAGGACATTTGGCCATGGGTGGGTTAAAGCATCCACACCCAATGCTGCATTTCCGTCTGCCAGAGAGAAGTAAAGAGGACCTTGGGCGTTTTCCTGCGAGGCGAAGAGATTCACGACCGCCTGGCCGTATCTCTGCCATATCTGCTTCACCACCTGGGGATGAAGCTTCCACTCTCACAATCAGCTCTTTTGCCAGCTGGTGCAGCTGAAGAGAGCATGTGCCTCCCTGTCAGTTGATATAAGCAACCACTGTGGAATTGTCTGTTTTCACTAAAACATGCCGACCCCTGATGAAGCTCAGAAAATGTTTCAGCGCTAGAAACACTGCCAACAATTCCAAGTAATTTATGTGTTTGTGCATTAGCTGAGGGGGCCAAACGCCATTCACAGCTCTGCCCATCAGAGTCGCTCCCCAGCCCATAAGCAGTGCCACGAAATGCAAACCTGAGATACTTCCTGTGAGACGGGTAAACATCTATGTGAAAATACGCGTCTGACAGATAGATCGTCACAAACCAGTCGTTCTGGCGGATGGATCGACAAAGTGTTTTGTGTGTCAACATTTTGAATGAATATTTCTGTAGGTGCTTGTTTAACACACAGAGATCTAGATCTCAGGTCGACCTGTCTGTCAAAGACAGACGTGGTGGCATAGGAGCTTCCGTAGTTGGTCACGCCCAAAGCGATTCCCACAGTGAAACACCGAGCGAAGTTAGAAAAAGAACATTATTTTGTATATTTGGTGTAATGCAATGTGTTTATGTGGTTTAAGGTTTTTTTTTTATAAAACATAAAAAAACAATACATTATTTTCCACATAATGTACATTATTGTTGCTCCTCTATGCCCCATCTTTCTGAAACGCTTAAATTTTTACAAATCTCATCGTTCTGAAAAGCGAGGTGTGCTCTGATTGGCCAGCTATACAGTGCGTTGTGATTGGCTGAATGCCTCAAGCGTGTGAAGGAAATGTTATGCCCCTTAAGACACTATGATGCCGTGTGTCCTGGAGTGACAAGACAAAACCTATAAAACATTGCATTTGTCGCATCCAGTGGGGAAATAAATACTGATTATAATGACTTATACTGTCTTTATACATGTTGCATTGCGTATCGCGCTGCATAAACATAAAACCATGTCTGCATTTGTAATCTGAGAAACAAGAGCTACTCTACACTGCTCAAAACTCACGTTTGAATCATCAGTGGCAAATCCTTTAAATATGTAAATGTACTTACATACCGTGAGTCAGAAGCAACAGACTGTCCTTGAAAGTTGGAATTGCCCCAGTTTATAGAAACAGCCTTTGTGCACAGAAACAGTCCTTGTCCTCCGTTAAATTTCACTGCACACATCAGAATATTAGGGTTGAACTGTTCTGCAACAATGTTGTAAGTACAAATTTACCACTGATTTCTAGTTGTTTCCTCTTTTGGAAGACCAAACAAAGTAGCTTAGCTTTCACAACGAAACACACAGCATCTCCACAACATGGTGCTGGCGGCAACAGCGAGAATAAAAGTTACGTCTTCTTTCTTTGCGTGAACTTTTGGGGTGGTGTCATGCAAATCAACCCACATCATGACGTAGACATGTTAGGGCCTGTTAGAATGGTTAGTATATGGAGCGGCCTGAAGTGTACATTTGAAGTAGATGCTCACATGGTCGAAATGGAGGGATCGACTAGTCCCCTTCACAAAATGGAACGCACTTCAAAAATTAGGGAAGTTTGCAAGTGTTTGCAAGTGTTTATATAAAAGCAAAGTGGAACACAGCCCTGGACCACCTGCCACTGGATCTACTCCAAGGAACAGTGGTAGGCCCAGACCATAAAGAAATGGAGGACATTGCGTCCCCTTTGAATTATAAGGTTCTATCTGCATTCCGAGTAGTTTAGAGATATTGAGCTTCAAAGTTTTTGTGTTCCATTCGACTGTGTAGATAGAACCTTATTGTTTTTTAAATAAAAAGTCCCATAATTTACACTACATAAAAAAAATCTATCAAATAATTTAAATTTTAAATACATTGACACAGAATATGAATATGTGAATAACTCAATTTTGACAAAAATGTCAGATAGAACCTTATAATTCCAAGGGGACGATGGGCCATGGAGCATGACACATTATAAAATATAGTAAATCAACTGGTTGCTTCAAAAGATTTTATAGCCTTTATCTTTAAATGCAAAGTTTTTTTATATTATAATTTGTTTTTTTTTTATAATGCCTCCTTTGCATTATCCTTCTGAGAATTTGTATTATTGTTACAAAATTGAACACAAAAACTAACAAACTAAAGGCAATTAATTATACCATCATTAAACTCAGTTAGTAAACACCACTAATGAATGACTTTTCTCTCAAGACTATTTAGATACCGGTGGTTCTTTTTCTGTTTAATGACACCTCTGGAGGACAAATGGATCAATATATTGCCCTCAAAAAGATTCTTGAGTTAACATTTAGGATACACAGTGATCCGGAACTGAACTGGGGGGAAGACAACGGCACGTCTGCATTATCTGCAAACCACAGCATCATTGCATGTATGGAGTTAAGAATAATCAATGTAGCATATTTAGTGTATGTTTGTATATTGCTACATTTCTGGTTGAATGTCATAAGGATATGTACTCACTGTTTGTGACGGTTTCTCACAGGTTTCTGGTTTATTCACTGAAAGTGAAGCACGCTGCAAGGAAGCTGGGACGTAAAAAAAGGACAGGCATGCAGAACACCAGCGATCCCATCATTCAGCCTGCAGGGTTTTACATTGTTGCGCTGAGTTCAATGCCTTACAGTAATGTCTATGTCATGTTCCTCACTGTGATTTATGTGATCACAATCATTTGCAATGTCTTTCTGATCGCCATCATTTTCTATGACCATCGACTGCATGCCCCAAAGTTCATGGCCGTTGGTAGTCTGGCTTTGGTTGATCTTATTCTCAGCACCTCTCTTGTGCCTGGCATGATAAAAACTTACATTGTTCTAGACAATTTTGTGCCATTTAAACTGTGCCTTGTGCAAATGTTTATTTACTATAATTTTTTATCACTTGAATCACTTTCTTTATGTATTCTCTCTTATGACAGGTTCATTGCGATCTGTTTCCCTTTGAAACAGAAGTCTATAAACACAAACATCAGAATGGCCTATATAATCTGTGCAGTTTGGTTCTTTAATTCTGTTAGATCACTGTACAATCCTTTATCCATCTCAATCCTGTCATTTTGTGGCTCTCTTAAGGTCAACAGCTATTTTTGTGATTATGCTCCCATTTTAAGACTCTCCTGTAGCGATATTACAACCCAGTGGAATTTTGCCACTACTTCATCTACACTCTTCAGTGCTGTACCTTTGATTTTTATTTTCTTGACTTACATGGGTATACTGATTGCTGTATTCAGAATGAAAAATAATCAGAGCCGTTATAAGGCTCTGGCCACGTGCACCGAGCACCTCATGTTAGTGGCGATTTTCTTCATTCCAATTTTTATTATCTTCAATCTTGGACTTTTTGGAATTGTTATAAACCCAAATGTAAGAACAGTGTGCTTGTCTTTGTCATCCCTCCTTCCACCCTGCATGAATCCCATCCTCTACTCACTGAAAACTAAAGAGATTCAAAGCCGGATTCGTTCTTTGTTAATCCAGAGACTGTCAGTTCATCCTCTGAATATACATTATTGATGTAGAACATAAGTCTGTGAAGTGCTAAGATTATTTATAATGTTAACTTGGAGGCTTTCTGTGATGCTTCCTTTTGTGGCATTTTTTAAAATGCATGGTTTTTCAGTAATAATTTCACCAAAAATACAACTTCTATATACCACTATTTACTAATTTTGCTTGCGGGTTGCTTTCAAACATACTTTAAATAATGTACATCTCCATGTTAGTCCATTTCCCAGCATCCTTATTCTAAGTTTTACTTCTTTTCTCCTGTATCTGTCTCTGGTGAAAATCAATAGACACTTGGTCTCCAAAGTGCAAAGCTTGTACAATATTTATTTACTGTACTTCAGCATGGATGAAACTGCTCCCTGGCTGAGCAGTAGCCTATTTGTTCAAATTCGTTTAAATTAACTTGATTTGGCTAAGCATCGGGACTGAAGGAAGTGTGAGATTGAGGTTCATAAGTTTAAGGAGTATATGACCACCAACCAGAACGCTCGCAAAGAGCAGCCCCTGAAGCAAATGGACTTCAGCCACAAAATCTGCTTGATGCACAGGCCTCTGAGACAGTGCTGCGCAATAAAACATCACTTTCTTAACAAAATGCATGATGTGAAGTATTTCTATCAAGAACTTACTGAAATCTATCATGATTCATGAAAGTTTTACTTTTGCAGTACATTTTAATATGTTTAATATACTTGGTGCAAACCAAATGTAATATATATATATATACACACTTCACATTATATAAATATAATATATATATATATATAATGCATTTAGTTCAACTGAATAGGTTATTACTTTTTGAACCACAAAAATGCATTATTCTACATAACATATTCAATTTAAATGTAATACCAAATAGCACACTAGTTAAAATTTTGGTCAAGTACTTTCCATGTGCTTTAATGTTAGTCAACACATCAAACTAAGTTTACCATTTTACAAATAATTATTAAATGATTTAAATTGAGTAAAACTTGTAATTTTTCATTATTACAATGTTGACTTAAAAAAAAAAAAAAACATAACACAACACAACCAAGACGTTCACTTTCAGTCAAAGTTAAAGTGCCAAAGCCAGAACTAGGTTCACTGAGCCAGGCCTCGCGCAAATGACCTTTTCATACCCAACACACAGAAGGAAACAATCTCCAATGTCCAGGAGGACACAACACTCTGAGTGGAGGCATGGATCGCCTTTTGTCTGGTACGCCAAGGTGAAGGCATCCATTGACCAGTGGGCCAACCTCTCTGTTTGTAGACAGCTTTCCCTTCTGCTGACCTCCGAAGCAGACAAAGAGCTGGTCAAAGTGTCTAAAGCTCTGGGTCTGTGTGGTGTTGCAGATGAAAAGGACCATGGCCAGAGCTGAAACCATACAATGGAGATTTTATTACATGAAAACCACCTGACAACTCATGTCTAACAGCAATAACAGAATTCTTTATCTCTCTACTCTTTTACTTACACTATTATACTGCCGCCTAGCAGTCATATGCAGAATCACAAAGTTTTACAGAACACAACAGCGTGTTCCACATAAATGAACAAAGCACATGGTGTGTGTGTGTAGTTTCTATAAGGGAACATAAATACAGAGTTTCACTTTTCCAATAAACATTTAAATGACCAAAGCACATGCCTTAATAGAAAATATAGCAAGTATGAAACACAAACACATTTTAGGCCAAACTTATGTCATATAAAATAGGCACTTGCCAGGAGTGAAATTATTTCCTTGTGAAATTAAAGTGCCCATGTTATGGATTTTTGAAAATTAGATTTCATGCAATGTGTAACACAGCTCAAGTGAACATAAGTGAATGAAAACATTTTGAACAAAAAAGTTTTAAATCTAAAAGTGCACCCTGTATAAAGTTACTGTCTCTCAAAAGAAAGAGTTGACTCAGAGTCATGAAAATGAATGATTTTTAAAATGAGTCTTAAGGCTTGTTTGAGATGCGCCTTGCCTCGCCTGAAATGTAGGTGAGAGTAGGCGGCTGCAGTAAGGGGAGGGGTCAAAAAAGACCTTTGAAGTCGGACACTTCCTGAATCTCGCTGTTTTGTCGCCTGCAAACGTCAGCAACGCGTTCACGTTTTTTTTTTATCACAGATGAAGTGGATGTAATCGAAATACCACTGTTTTGTAATCATGTGCATCAATTCCTTTGTTCTGCTGAACACAAAGGAGGAAATTTAGAAGAACGTTTGCAAACAAGTAGGTTTCTGCCACCATTTCACATCCATAGTATTTTTCCATAATATTCAAGTCAAAGCTGTTTTGTAGCAAACATTTTTCAGAATTTCTTCCCTTCTTTTCAGACAGACCCTGACACTTCAGAGTTTTTTGGCACACGTAAGCATGAAATCAGAGCAAGGCGGACGTAACTCGGACACTTTATGCATCTCACGGTTTTTGCTCATCTCAAACAAGCCTTTTAGCTGTTTCAAGGTGACGTCAAACTGAAACATTAGCATATTTATGCCTGCCCACTTGTTGCACGTCCAGACCCGGGAAATCTTGAACATCCCCTCCATCAAACATCATAGCAGATGGCTTTGAAGATGACACTGTGCTCTTCACTGTGAGGGGAAATCCCTTAGGGTACAGTTAGGGAATGTTGAATAACTCGCAACTCATTTCTCCTCCAACTGCAAAATTATCCTAAACGCTGCAGAAGCACCAACCCATTGTTTACAAAGTAAACGTGCAAGGAGGGTGCAACTGCAGAAACAGAAACATGAAAATCTTGATGACATGCAAGTTAATTATCAGGAAATGTTTATTCTAAAAGTGGAGTAATTCTTTTAAAAACTGTTGCTGTCAGTCATGTACCATGTACTGTAGCATGCAAATAAGTATTTAGTTGTGTTCGCTCCATGCAGTAGGTCTCCGTCTAACTGGCTAACAGCAATATCTGTTCGCTTGCAATTGTCTAAAAAGGTGTCAATTAATAGTGAATGTTGTTGTTATTACTTGTAGTTCTGATAAAGAATAGAGCAATATGTTGGTGGGAGGGTTTTGGAAAAAATGAATCATTAAACAAATTGTTTGGGAGTCGATGCGGAAAAAAGGACAATGAAATGAAAGTGTTTTTTGACCTTGCATGCATGTCAACCTGTTGTTGGGGACTCCCAATAATAGGGGCACTTTAACTCCTTGTGAAGGGTGGGAAGAGCTTGGGGCTAACTGGAAAATTAACAGGCTAAGATGGGTGTGCCATTAAGTGCAGCTTAAGACGGGAGTACACAGTGCAAATTCGGATGGTCGGAAGATCGTATGTCCACACACACTTCACAAGTGAGTTTATCTGAAAATCATACGGACGAGGTGATATACGACACAATTTTACAGCCTGCCAATTTCTGAAGCAATCGAATGAAGTTTATAGGAGCGTTCGACTTGAAGCAGCGCTGCACAGAAGGATCACTGTGTGACATTAAAGTACCGCGAGAGCGATAAGAGAGCACACGGATCCAATGCATTCGAATCGCTCTCACAGTACTTTGATGTCATACGGTGATCATTCTGTGCAGTGCTGCTTCAAGTCGAACTCGCCTAATATAACTTTTCTCCCTCTCGCATAGCTGCATTTAAAATATTGATACGACCCGTGACTGTTTCCTATATATACAGGTTATTTTTCAGCAACAGGAAACAGAGACGTCTGGTCAACCTAGTGTGTGTTTGTGTGTGTGTTCTTGTATATGGTTTATAGCAATGGCACTGTATCACCTGCACTCCATTCCAGCCAATCCTAGTTCCTGTGACCAGCAGAGACATTTCTCAACTGTCAGCTCTATGGCACATGACACAAAATACACCTCTTGTATGTTACAACTTCACCATACCTTGGTTATTCTCATTTATCTACACCACATATGCATCATAGCCAGGATGCATCACTGCATCAGCAAACTTTCTTCAGTATAACAAACTTTCACCCCTCGTCACCTCATCATTGCAATAGTACCCAGTAAGAGTCTCACCTGGAGAAACATACAACGTATGTTACTGCTGATACTGACCACGTACTGCTGAAACAGTAGAAGTGCTCTTAGCAATAAGGCACCAAGTGTAGGACCTGGAAGCAACTGCTGATTAAGGGAGACACCTTGATAAAAAAAAAGAGCAGTTTAAGAACAAATGTTAAGGCTCCACAGCTCTGGCTAGGGATGCCAAATCATGCCCTTTGCATGCGAGAGAAGGTCATTCCTCAGTGGTATCGGCCGAGAGGCTGCCGATAGCAGCCGAATCTGGAGGACTGAGCATCCAACTTCCCAGACCTGTCTGCCATCAACCCGAGGCAGTTGATGTGTAAGCAATGCTCCAGGTTTTACCAGGAGCTGAAAGCCAGTTTGCACTTGTACAGACTTCCTCAACCCAAATTGGAGCCATCTGTCATGACTTCCTTCCTTCTAGAGGTCAGTCCCAGCGGGAAGAGAAGTTTTCCAAAGGGCCTTGGCTCTGATGCAGCGGTGGGTTACCCAACTGCATGAGGAAGAGTATCTTCTGGAAAAGCCCTGAGGGGATGTGAAGTTCCTAAATTGAATGATGTCACTAGCCACTGAAAAGTCAGGGAGTGTTTCCGCGTAATCCATCTGTGTTTGGGTGATAACGGTCCCCAGAAAGACCAGAGGTTTCTTCAGCCTTGCAGGTCTGTTCTGAAGATATTAGCTGGGAGCTCTTTGAAAAGTCAGACATAGATCTCTACACTACTACAGTTCTGTCTTACACTATTTTCTGCACAGATACTGTAAAGCCCCCCAAAAAACAGTTTAAGGTCTATCCCAATCAAATGTAGTCTATCAGGTGCATCCCTTGGGAGCGCCTTGGGAGTCCAGGACACAGTGCTAAGATCACAAGATAGAGAGGAGTGCAGGAGGGTTAGGGCTTATCTACACAGACAGAGGCATCAGCAAAGGATACATTTAAATGAAAATACTTGCTGTGTCATGTGGAAAGGTGTAAGAAAAATCACTGACTATAAGCAGAGGAACAGTCATCCCACTTCCATTTATCTCTCTCTCCCCGAGCAGCTAAATACTTTCTTCATTCATTTTGAGAACAGATTCAGCTTTAACAGGAGGACAGACTGAAATGCAGACATCAGTTTTGCAGAGTGACCAACCACTCACTCTTCAGAACTTTTAGGTAAAGAGAGCACTATCCAGCATCAACTGAAAAAAGGCTTGGTTGGCATTCTAGTTGGCATTCTAGGACAAGTACTGAAAGCATATGCTGAACAGCTTCAGCAAGCCACAGTGCCAATTTGTCTGAATCATGCCACTATAATTCCCATACCTAAAAAATCAGCCATTACCAGCATGAATGATTACTAGCCAATTGCTCTGACCACATTGATTATGAAATGGTTTGATAGTTTCATAGTGCGGCCCCGTGGAAAAAAATGGATAAGAACCACTGTTATACACACATGCTGCTTATGGGGTGGCAAGTTGCCTTACTTCCCCAGGTAATCTATACTCCACAACCTCTATCCAAGCACTGCTGGCTCATTCTCAGTTAACGTTGATCACTTCTGGTCATATTACACTCTACATTAGCTCCCAGGCCTCTAAACTGTCTAGACAGAAGTGGCAGTGGGAAACCCAAATTTTTACTGGGAAAATTTTGGTGGTCAATATGCAGAATCCTAGAGCTCAGTGACCAGTTGGTTTGGTTTGTCAAACTGATAGCCAGTGCTAATAGACGCATCAGGTCACCTCAAGTCCAGGTCAATGATCATCTAAACCTATAATCTGTGGCCAAACTTGTCAGACTTCTGGCACTTCCAGATGGAGGTAAAACTAACTCCACAGACTAGGACCTGTATCTTTAGACATATTAGCTATGCTAATCTTGGGGCAGCTATTCTAAATTCCCTGCATATGTGTACCCTATGATTTTTATTATGAATGTAAGCTGCTAGTTATTTTCCGCTATTTGTCCGGTTTATGTATAACATGTCAGCAGCAAGTTGTTGTTTACATGTCTGAGACTTTTAGCAAATGTACACTGATGTTTGTTTCATCCTGTTTGTTTCAGAAAGACCACATTTAACATTTATCCTGTGTCTGAAAAAAGACACAAAAGGCAAAACGCAGACTTGTTGCAAGCTCCCATTATAAATTTAGTACTTCTGCAGAACATTTCAGGGATTAGAAAATATTTTACTTCTCTCTGAACACATCAGTTCTCAGCTTCCATAATCATATGACTTTATTTGTATTTATGCGACATTCATGCCATTCGTTGTAATTGCTTCAGGTTAGAGCAGGTGCTGGATCTCAGCTCCAATTAAATACATTTGAGTGTATTTCAGGGGATCCATTTAGTATTCTATTTATTGTTGCAGTGTAATATTTCTCTAACAGAAGTACACAAAATGACAGATGGGATCTAATTACTCAGGTGGGTCAGGAAGGGAAGCAGTTGTGAGGATTGGCGATGGTTAAATACATGTAGCTTTCATTACTGTTTCGTTCCTCCCAGCAAAGGAGTTCAAAACAGAATGATGATTAAATATCTCAAACGATACAGACTGTGTTTACGTGAGGTTATCCAGGATACTCGTGAAGTCATGTTCATGTCTTGCACTAAAAAATATTTAATGTCAGTGATAAAAATGTGTACACAATGTGCTCATCTGTGTTCTTTATCCTGTGTTAACCCCAGAGCGTCTGTTCTGGTGCTGTATAATAATGTCAATACACCGTATATGGGTGCAAAACTTTTGAGTCACGTTTGACATCCTATGAATAAGGCATGGATTTCCATTTCTCAGTGCAGGTTTGCTCATTTAAGACAGGTGAGAACTGAATCCTAAGGCAAAAAGGGAGATTGGAACATAAGAAGGGCAGTAGAAGGAAAGAAAAACAGTGGGAGGGAAAAGAGATCTTATTGTAGGAATGGACTGGTGGATGGAGAAAGAAAATTAAAGTGACAGAAGCTCATTAATACAGCTCATTCTTCTGTCTGTCCTGTCAAGTCACTTTCTTTCATTTTTCCATGAAGCTGTCAGATTATTTGTCTGAATCATAGCGGGAAATACCCAAGGTTCCATTCACACTTATTAGAAGTGAAGTTAGACTGCTGTGGCACGACATGTTACATCCTGATTAGACCTATTATGTGTCTGCAAGAGGTATTTAACATTTTAGGTGGCAGTAAATCCATTTTTAATAAATGATTTATTGAATCATTCAAATCACAGATTCGTTCAAAACTGCTCGATATGTCAACCTTCCCATCGTCTACCAATCCGTCACACATACAGCACAATAACATAATGTCATGAATGCCTTTAAATTACAATCAAGGAAAAAATCGTACATTTTCTGTTGTCTTAATTTTAAAGAACTTCAAAAGTTGCACTTGAACCATTTTGCGCAGAACATTATGAAAACTTGCTTCAGCTTGTGAGGAACTTGTTACAGTACCAAGTTCTGAGTGGCCAATCGCCACTATTTAGTTTTTAAATTATTAGAAGTAATTTAGAGAATTTTAACATTTCATTTGCATGATAAGTTTTACATAATTGTGGCAAAATCTATAATATGTATATTGATTGGTAAATTTTTGTATAAATTATAATTTTTCTTTGTAATGTCTGTTCAATAGTTATTAATTGTTTTATGTTAAAATATTCAGTACATGCATATAATTTTGCATACTCACAGCTAGGCGAATGGTGTCCAGTGGGTGGTGGTAACAAGATGGAAATCCCTAGAGCAGACCTGTTAACCAAGGGGATTCTTTTTGTAATTTTTTTAAACCTAGGGGATTCCATTGCCCACCACTGAGAACAATAAAGAACATTTTAATTGTAGTAAAAAAAACTGTAAACATTTACACATATTACCTTAGGTCTTAGTGTTGAAAGTACACATATTGTGAGTTGCAATGGAGAAGACTGTTCACGTGCCAGTGCTTGGTGCCTTGGAAGAACTGACTGTCCAGCATCTGAAAATTGTAATGAGGAGAAAGCACCAATGAAACCTTTGGCCACACCCTGATAAAGAAAGAAATGTAAAGTTTTTTTAAATCCTTTTGTAAAGCCTTTTAAATAATTTAAAAAGTAATTTCAGCTTAATAAATTTGTGATAAAACATTTTTTTTTTTTTTTACTTTTTTTTTTTTTGCCACACACAAAATATAACGGTCCTGCCTGTTGTTGATAAATACTAGTAGTAACATTTTACTAAATCGATTAATCAATATTTAATTAATCAATTGCCATATTTACTAAGCCATGGTCTCTTTACCATTGCAGGGACTTGTGTGAATGAGTGATTCACTAGGGAACTGACTGAGATGTACCCTTCTTTGATAATGGCCTTGTGAAAGGATTTAGTTGTTCATTTTGGTTCAAAACAATGAACTTCCCTTCTGAAGTTCCATTCATGAGGCTAAAACCACCGACTGGAACCCAACCCATTTGAAAAATAAATTGAGATTTGACCGTGGCTGGTTGTTAGTCACATTTAATTTTGGCGACACACATCTAATTTGGCAACACTTTTTGCGTTCTCAGGGCTTTTTTATGCTCTCTGTGCCAAAGACTCGGGAGAGAAGTGACAAAGAATTGGGAAAGAAGTCATTTCTGTATTCTGCACCCTCGGCATGGAATACGTTGCAAAAGGACTTAAAACTAACTGATTTAGTCTCGCTAAACGCATTTAAATCTAAAATGAAAGATATAGAGGCAGATGCCTTAATATGTAAATGATTTTAGATTGTAAAATGATTGCAAATGGTTTTAAGTGTTAGTTTTAGTTTTCTGTGTTATTTGTTTGTGCCTCTGTTTTTGTATTACGTTTTATATGCTGCTGCCGGTCTTGGCCAGGTCACCCTTGCAAAAGAGGTTAATTGCATGGGGACATTAGGTTAGCCGCTGTGGTCGCTGTTTGATCAGCTGTGCTAGAGTTCAGTCGTGATTCTGACGTAATTTTTGCGCCCATGCAATTTATACTGGCCACCTGCCAATTTAACTGCAAAATTTAACAATAATAGAGTGAACGTGAACTTTTATTATTTGTAAGCTGTAATTGTTTACACAATCCATTTTAAAACATTCCAGCACAAAAGAAGAGATGAGAGCAAATAACAAAACACAGCTTTGACAAAGAATAATCTATATTTAATTTATACAGTGGACACACTCAGAAGAATTTGGCAAAGAGTGGAACCAGACACTAGGCCTCATTAATCAATCTAACATAGAAAAGAGTGCAGATCTGTGTGCACAAATCAACGTATGACAGAATTCACACGTGATTCGTGAACATTCATATGCTGCAAATCTCATCGTACGAATGCTTGTATGTTGATTAATGTGGCAGCTTAAAAAAACAATCATCATTTGAATATAACGCCCCTAAAAACACCCTGGTTTAGAAGCCTTGCACCTAGAGTTTACGACATGGAAAAATGAAACCCAGAAAAAAAAAAATTAAGTAATCTTCTAAGAGAAATTGATCTTACTTCAAAAAAAAAACTGTTAGGCTACATTAATTTATATCTATATACTGGTAAATATAAACACAATAGCCTATTTAATTGCCTTTATTTAACAACAAATATTTTGAATTTAATGGTACTCAGAACAGAACAGTAATGAAAAACAAGTAATTATAAAAACATATATTAAACTATTAAATAAAACACAAATTAGGCTATAGTGGCATTTACTGTACACAGCATTCAAGCAAAACTGAAACGTTTCCATTTTTGCCATATTTGTAACATATGGTTGCTAAACTATTCATTATGTAGCCTAAACATGGCTTTATAATTCACTCATGCTCCAATATCCATGTAAAATCCTTCACATGGGCAAAAATTTAGTTTGAGTACTGCATGCTGATTTTACGGCAGACCTTTTATATAGGTGGAAATCCTATGCTGTTTATTATAAATAACAATGTTTTATACTTTAACTTTGAAAAAAGTAAAACAACACAAACGGGGCAAAAATCCATTTTAGGTTTAGAAACATTTTGAGTCTTCTCCTCCTTTACCTTGCAGTGCTTTGGTCCAAATGCCTCCTTTCCTCTTCTACATCGCTAACAGTGTAGTGCCATTTTGGAGAATATCCGCTGTCAGAAGCAGCGTATGCTCTTCTGTGTAAGCCGTGCTGCCCGGATGCACTGTTGTTGTTCAGATTAAAGCGTAAATTCACATTGAAAACATTTTCTTGTGGTGAAGCTCACTCAGAATAGCGTACACAGTTAGCGTTCAGCAGAATTTCTCTCTTTTCTACAGTGATGTGGAGAGACACAGAGGAGACAAATTGTTGAATAAAGTTGTTGTTTGTGTTTTCTTCGCATACAAAAACTATTCTCATCACTTCATAACATTATGGTTGAACCACTGATGGCAGATGGACTATTCTGATGATGTCTTTCATACTTTTCTGGTCCTTGGCAGTGTATTTTACTTGGCCATCAATGGGACAGTCAAAAGCCTCCCGGTTTTCGTCCAAAATATATTAAATTGTGTTTTGAAGACGAATGATGCTTTTAAGGGTTTGGAATGACATGGGGCTAAGTGATTAATGACAAAATTTTCATTTTGGGGTGGAGTTATCCTTTAAGACAATCTGACATAGGGCTATTCCATATAATTTTATAACATACAATAAAGCAGTATACACTGTGATTCGTTAACACGTAGGCTACCTGGGAGCTTGCTGTTCTTCTAAAATGAATCCGTATAAGCGGGAATAGGTAAAAGCGTGCACACGGATTCTGAATTTGTTGGTATATGGATTCAAAAAGGTACGATTTACAAAATTTGAGCACATGGATTAGAAATCTTTGGGTATGGTTTATTAATCCGTGGGCAGGATTTGTTACTGAACTGAGGGAACGGTCTATGAATTTGTGTATGGTTATGGTTACCACAGATTTATTTATTTAATTTTTGCTCCTAGAGGTGACTCCCCGGGCTCCATAATATTCTAAATGTTGACAAGATTTGAAAATAACCATTTATTCCATGTTTTTTTTTTAATATATTTGTGTAGACTTAATATAATATGTCTTCTCAACTATGCAGCAATAAAATGAGCTCAAATGAAATATTTTTACCCTTCCAACATTTTGTTAATTGGATTTTTTTTTTTTTTTTTTTTTTTACAGTGTAGTTATTTTAGGCATCAACTATATCTTAAAACTCTCAGAAATGTCTCAAAATTAGTAACTAAGCACTAAGAAACACAAAAGATGAAACAGGATGGAGGTTTAAAATTTTAATATACATAAGTTCAATACAAGCTTTGGTCCACTTTATATGTACATCATTACCAAATATCCAATGACATGATGAATAATGTACAAATGACTACACTGTTGAGGGTATTTCTGCTGATCCTTTATTAGATGGCCATCTAAATTCTTCACAAAACAAAGCATTTAAAGCAGAATTTTAATTTTATTTAATTGACTAGAAAATGGATATAGGCTATTCATAATTTGTGTTACTTCTTATGAAATGAGTCAAATTAGTTAAATAATTTAGTGTTTTGTTGATTCTGGTTAATGTAGAAACTATAAGACAATAGAGCAAATTGAATATGTTAAATAGTTCTGAAATATATAAATAAATCATGACACAAATTTCTGTATGGCACATTGAATTGTCCTGAACAGCAAATTATAAAGTTTTGCATACTCAATAACATAAAATCAACAGTACAATTGTGTATAGTTTATTTAGTGTTTGGAGCTGCAATGTGTCCAGGAGATTTTCAGATACTTTAGTGATTTTATACTGTATATTTCAGCCTCATGAATGGAAATTTTGCCATATGTGACTTTGTATTTATGGCAGGTCTGTTGTAAATGCTTTATTGCGAGCAGTCCAGATATCAGCTTTATGTTAAACAGCTGACTGACCTCAGGCACACTCCACTCATTGTGGCCAGCAAAATAAAAAGAAAATGAGAAAAAAGTATTGATCCACATAAAAACTCAAAGCAATTTTCTAAAGGTGTATTGCTGGAATATAGCTTTTCCTCATTGCAGGCTGTCCAGTCAATAACTGACTCTCCAATATGTGAAAACCAGAGAGAGGAAAACTACTGATGCTTCTGAAAAACACCATATCACACCATAAATATCTTTGTAAATGGTGTCTGACTGTTTAACTTTTCCAGGTGAATGGCTATAATGTTTTTTATGGCCACACATTAATGCATTTCACTCTTGAATCAACCCTACTTTTGGGAAACTCAAGCTAGTATAGTTAAAACATAAATTTCCCCACTCAGTCAGGCCCTAAAACCACCATGGACCGTTTCAGCAAAACACAATCAATTAAATCAATAAGAATAAACTTGCAGCTATACAGTATGTGTCAGAAGTGAACAAACGTTATATAGTCAGTGTGCTATCAGTGCTATGGTGTGATGAGTGCTTTGTTTGACACATCAGAAGAGCATTGTGTCTCTGAGGACTTAAAGGGTTAGTTTACCCAAAAAATGAAAATTAAGCCATAAATTACTCACCCTGAAGTCATTTTAGGTGTATATGGTCTTCTTCTTTCATATGAACCAAGTTGGAGTTATTTAAAAAATTGTCTTTGATCTTTCAAGTTGTTTGATGCCACTCAGCCGGTGTTACACTGCATTAGTCTTTGATAAGTTTAATAAAAAGCCAATCCATTACAAAAAAAGTCTCTCACATGGCTCCAGGGTAATAAAGGCCTTCTGTAGTAAATCGATGCATTTTTGTAAGAAAAATATCCATATTTAAAACATAATAATCATTATAATGCATGCTCTCACTGTTGTAAATGAAGCAATGACGTATGAGGTCAGCTTTGTGCAAGCACCATTCAGAAATCATGCATGCAGAAACACAGCGGAGCGATCAGAACAAAACAACGGTCACTAATTAGAAGTACAAAACATGGATTTGTAAAGTAGAATGTCGGAGGATTTCCATATAAGCCAAGAAGAGACTGTTTTTTCTTTGCTAAAGTAAGGAAAGTTTGCTTTATTTTACTCATGTTAACAAAAGTTGGTTTTCAGGAGACTCACCGGCGCATGCGCAGCGCTGACCTCATACGTCATTCCCCGGAGCTGCTTCTGTTTTACAACAGTGAGCGCAAGCTAGATTTTAGTGATTATTACGTTTTTAATATGGATATTTTTCTTACAAAAACGCATGGATTTGCTACAGAAGGCATTTGTTCACCCTCCAGAGCCATGTGAGAAACTTTTTTTTTTTAATTGATTAGCTTTTTATTAAAATTCTCTTTGACTGATGCAGAACAACACATGCTGATTAGCATCAAAAGCTTGAAAGATCAAAGACAATTCTTAATATTACCCAGACTGCATTCGTATGAAAGAAGAAAGTCATATACACCTAGGATGAATACAAGGTGAGTAATTTATGGTCTAATTTTCATTTTTGGGTGAACTAACCCTTTAACTGTAAAATAACTAAGCGGTATGAAAATAATAAATGAATATCAAGCTATATATCATCAGTGAGAACTCAGGCCTTGTCTTAAATTATGCCCTTACGTGGACCTGTGCCAGAGGATGTTATGTTTGTCATGCATTTGTTGTCTTCTATGTGTCCTTTTGCAACCTTCACAGCAAATTACTTTTTTGGAGCTTATGTGGCATTATGTCACTAAAATATAGATTATGAGGAGAAACACAAAAATGAGGTTGTCAGTTGGGACAGGGCAATAGCAGCATGTAATGGTTGGCTGTACAGTGACATAAACCTGTACATTGTTTTAACAATCCTGCCACAAGAAAAATACGTAAGGATGGTAAGATATGTATCTGTATAATGAGTATACCCTTGTTAAAAAGAAGTAAACTTTAGCAAACACTTATGAGAGCATTATTAAAACATTTAAAACATTATACTTAAGTGTGACCTGAATGTGTACTGAAGTTAATTGAATGGTCATTGCAATTAAATGAAAATGTAAATAAAATACTTACATACTTACATTTATATTAAATGCAATTATTTATGAAAGTACTTTAAAAAAATATCCTTATATGTTATTTCACAATTGCGTCTGATGTATTTGAAATATGGTTACTGCATTTATGTTAAACTATAACATACTTTAATGTCATCACTACTGAAACCGAAAAATACTTGTAATGATGAACTTGCAATTTAGAACATTTACAATATACAAACTTGAAATATAATATTTAATACCTTTTAAATTATGGACATTTACTTTTTGTGCTTTAAAATAAATGTTCTTATTTAAAGCATAACAAAAAAAAATTAATTATGTTTAAAAAAAATTTTTTATAAAGTGTACTTAAGTGTGTTAGGAATATAGTCATGAAAGTGAACTCTTTTTTTTATACACTTAAGTGACTTTTTATTTCCTCAGTAATATATTATCATCAAGTAGAGTTGTTTTGTGTACTTTGAATATTTTAAGAACACTCCAAGCTCACATTCATTTCAATTAAGCACACTTCTTTTTTACAAGGATATACTAAACTAAGTGGCAACATAATCTAAATCAGTGACGTGAATACTAGAAATTTCCAATAAAGTTGATTGATCATTTCATACATATTACTTGACATCTAACAGAGTGTGTCAAAGTGTTATTATTCTAAGTACTAGTTGAAACATTATTTACAAATGCTTCTTACAACATGTACATAGTTTAGTATAGATCCGCAGTCCAGTGAAAGTGCAAATGAAGAACTGAATCTATAATTCACTTGGATATCTCTGGCAAATAAAGCCTTTCTATGAAGGACACAGTGTGATTATATTGACTAACATTTAGATCATTAAAACAAATTACACCTCTCACACAGAGCAACAAAATGTGTAAATTTTTGTACATATCAGTTTAAAATAGGATACATTCTACTACTAATCAATGACAGAATGTGCTTATATAGTCCTGATGACGTATAATAACAACTGATTTTAAATGTACACGTTATACACATATTGCTAGTTCTTTACGTTCCTTTAAAGAAATAGTTAACAATAATATAATCATGTTCACAATGTTCCAAATTGGTATAACTTTCTTTCCTTTGTAAAACACAAAAGATTGGTCTTTAATTACAACAAATAGCAACCAAAGCTTTCAAACTTCAAAAAGAAGGACAAAATAACATAAAAGTATTCCATACGAGTCATGTGCTACATTTCATGTTTTTTGAATCCATACTATGTTCATTAGAGATTGAATCATTACTTTGAGCCAGATGTTTACAATGAATGAGTTACAGTGAATCAGATCAAAATAGCTGTATGAATGATCCATTTGCAAATCAAACTGATCTGTATCATTTTACTGATTCATACCAAGCTCACTGCATGATTTTTGGTTAAAATGACATGAATTACATGTCAAGGCATAGTCATATGTACTAGTTTTATGATAATTTTTGGTGCTTTTGTGTTTCACAGCAGAAAGAAAGTCACAGGATTGGAACAACATGAGTGATGATGACAGAATGTTTATTTTTAGGCAAACTATTCATTTAATGGTGAAAAGAACCAAAGAAGTCATTTCATTTTCTTTTTTTTTCTTCTTTTTTTTTTTTTACCAAGTCACATATATTGAAAAAGACTTTGACAAGAAAAGGCCTCCTCCACTCAGTATTTCATTATAAAGTCTCTCAGAGAGAACTTTGCTCTAATTGGCAAAAATGGCTTTCTGTGCCATTGAGAACTCACCATATAATGGCCACAAAACCAGCATATTTAATTGGCCAAAGTCATTTTAGCAGTGGTTAAAACTGCAACGCAATTTGCAATGATATTTATCATGACATGGTTCTCCTCTGCAGAGCCCAGCTATAGTAAGCCTTTCCTTAATATGTTTCAGTCCATTTTTGTGTTTAAAGAAGACAAGTGGACATGTTTTAGCAATGAGAACTTTGAATGTCACAGATTTTCTCTGTTCAAACCTTAAAATCAGTCACTAATCTTGCACAGACTGACTGGCGGTGCTCTCAAGCCACCTCTGGACGCTTGAAATGTAGGTAGATACATAGCCTTATAGTCCATCCAGCACATTTAAATGGTCTCTTTCTGTTCCAAACTGTGTTTCTTGTGTGGTTGATAGGTGCTAGCAGAGCCATTGCTCAGGATAGACCCCTTAGTAATGCCTGTACTGACAGTGGACAAAGGAAAACTTTCATAACTCTCGGGTGGCCCCCAGCAGCGGCACCTGGAAAGCAACGATTTCAGCTCCTTCTGGAAGTTATTGTTTAGGAACCCATAGATCACTGGGTTCACACAGGTCGACGCCATGGCAGTGAGGTGACAAGCTGAGAAAATGGCGTCATGCTGACAGACTGGAATTGCTTCGTGGTTCCAGTCAAAAATCGTGTTGAAAACATTCAGTGGCAGCCAACAGAGGGCAAACGCGGCTACAATCGAGGCTAGCATGGCGTTAACTCGCTTTGAGCCTTTGGTCTTCTTCTGCCGCCCACCTCGAGCCCTTTCGACCATGTCTTTACGGCGACTCAGACGCAAAAATATGCGAAAATAACAGACGAGAATGAGCGCCAATGGTAAGCAGTATTGGCACAGCAGCAGCGTTGTGGTATAAGTCAGTCGATTCCCCTCAGATGGCCATTGTTCAATGCATATAAAGTGATCGCTGAAGGGATTGAAGGGAAGGCTGAGGTTGTGGAAGGGCGAGTTTGTGAGGATGTTGAACGAAAGGAATGGAAGGGAGATAAAACATGCTATGATCCAGATAACCGCGACAGCCAGGTAAGAGTGTCTGACAACTGGTTTCCAACCGGTGGGATGGATGATGAGCTGGTGCCTTTCCAAGGCTATGAGAACCATGGAGAAAATTGAAACTGTTACAGACATACACTGAACGAACGGCGTCACCTTACACAAAGCCTCACCCAAAATCCATCGATCCATAAGCGTGTAGATAATGGTGACTGGTAAACACACCAAGCAAACAAGGATATCAGAGCATGAGAGATTGACGATGAAGATGTTAGTCACATTGCGCATCTCCTTTTGTCGTGTAATGACCAAAACCAGGCAAGTGTTGCCCACCAGGCCCACTGCTAACATGGTGCTGTATGCTACGATGAGGAAAGTGGTGCTGCTGAGGGAGGTTGGACAGGCGGGATCCTCCAATAACCAAGAGCCGGAGCTGTTGTTCAGATGAGACCGCTCCATTGCCATCAGTTGCTGAATTTCTCTTGAAATGAACGATTTCAAGAGCACAGTCTGTCTGGTTTAGTCTCTTGAGAGGCGAGGAAATGAAGAGGAATTGTCCAACGCAAGGCTGCTCCTTCCCAACACCAGTTTTCTTTTAGTACCCAAGTTGTCTCATCTTATTTTTTTGCATAGCACAGAACTGTTGATCTGAGAGACCTGAGGACAAAACAATAAAAAAATATCACTCAAGATTAGAGGAAAAAACCAAATCATGCCCAATCAAACTGGGACACATACTCCCTCAAGATATTTTGAATGCAGCTTCCAAATAATATAATGATTAAAACACTCACACACAAATAACTGTTGTTCCAAAATGCGTATAAGTGTAGTAGTCTATATGTAATAACATACAGCAACATTAAAACCAGACAAGGGACAACTGAACAGGCTTAAACTAAAGTAGGGGTGCTCATGAAGGACAGACAGGTGAGGACAGGGACTAAACTAGAGGAGAAGACAGGAGAACATCAACTGAAAGAAATCAATAACCATTAGCAATAATAGCAATAACCATTTTAATTTTAAACTTTATTTAATGGTGGAAATGGCCTTCTGTAAGTCTACATTTGGTCAGTCCAATCAAATTAGATCTTCCTGACACTTATACAGTCATATAAAAAACAGGAAGCTTTTTGTTAGAAACCAGAACAAAATACAGACCTCTTCAAGTGAGCTATATTAAAAGTAAAGCAAAACTTATCTCTTTGTTCACAAAAATACCCTTATTAGAAAAACAGGACAGTGACAGACTGAAGCGCTTTGTTCTGTTCTTTGATATTTCTTTTGTTCTGCTCTTTTTGCCTTTCATTATTTCATTACTTAAACACCTTCTCTTCATTTCCCTCTTTGTATTCAGCAAATCCAACACCAAAGCAGTGAATTATGAAACATTCTCTGGTAAACCTCTTTTTTGGACAATCTAACCCCCAAAAAGGCAAATATGTCACACAGGCAACAAATGCACCATACATTTTAACTCTGATTGCAGCTTGCGTCATGAATTTTTAATGCACCAGCAGCATGTAGCCTGATGAGTGTATATTTATAAGAAAAACATCCACATCGTAATAGCAGACGTCGTATCTCTAACAGAGAGGAATTCCATTCAGACAGCACAGTGCAAATAACAACATGATCATGCTCGAACGAAAGTGCTTGTGCTAATGCTTGACTTGACAAATGACGTAACCTGCCCACTTATAGCTGCCGCTGTTGCTTTAGAGTTTGGTTGGTGTTATGTGTTTTTAGAAATATTTTGCTGGTACCTTGAAGGTTTCTGGTTTGAGCCCCACAGCACTATTGTGCCACTGAGCAACACACTTGTTGCAACAAAGGCACAGAGACATATAAAAGGCATATATTCAACACTGGGAAACTCATAGTTGTCTGTAAAACAATTTGAGCAGAGAACCTGATAATTAAAGCAGCACTTACTCGCCCTCCTTCTCTCCATCTGTCTCTGATTTTCTGCATCCACTGACGCTTCCTGATTTCTTAAAGCACTCTGGCTTTCCAGTAATAGCTACTGAGCCTGCATGTAAGCACACTGGCAGGTGATGAATAACCCAGTAAGGTTTAACAATGGGAGAGAATCTAATTATGAGCAGAATCCTGCTGCTTTAAACCCATTTCATTTCCTGAAACCCATGTGAGATTACAGCTCAAATACATTTAGCTACATATAAGAATAAATCCTTTCGCTTTGGTCTCCACCCGTCTCTCTTTTGGCTAAGACAATAATGAGCCATTTATAGTAATACATTTATATAATTATAGTATGGCTCTATCGCAAATGTCTCCCAATCCTCCTCCAAATCTGCTATACACTGCATGGGCTACTAAAAAAAGGGTCGCACTTGTTAACAGTGTTTACAATTTGAAATTACAAATCAGACACCTTACTGGAGAAAGTGTGTTAATCAGAGAAACATCCCTGACTGAAGCGAATGAGCCTCCCAAGACTTAGACAGGAGAGGAAAAAGGCATTCAAACAGCCAAATGACATTTAACAGCAGACGCCAAATGCAATTATTGCATAAAGCCTGAGAGATTACATAATCACCATGACAATAATGGCTGTGATTGCTATTAATGAATAATTCATTAGATTATGTGCAGTGTCCTTTTTTTTAATCCACGAGTAAGAGTGCAATATTCCTCTTTCTGACTAGAAATGATACAAAGTCATTTTACAGTGTGCTTATTCTTAATCACAATATTAACTATCTAATTATTTTGTTTTACATTATATATAACAAAATAAAATAGGACCTAAAAATGGTAAAGTGAAACATTTCCCTTTCTTTGTGTTTTCAGCCTTCGGTTCCCTTGTAACAAAAAATAAGTTCACTTAAGCATATAAAAAGAGTTCTTCTAATGGAAATAATATACTTTAAAATAAGACGCTTAAGTGCAGACTGCATGTATTAGTTCAGATACTTGATTACATGTTATTTACAATTAAAGTGTATTGTAGTTTACATTTATTGTAGAATTAAATTAGCAGAATTTTAGACTGATTTTTTTCACCCTAATTAAAATAATATTTTACTTTGGTTCATATGTATTGCTGAATGTACGGACACGCATTTTTGATAAACTACAACACAAATGTGTGTGTGTGTGTATATATATATATATATACAACTGTAATTACCAATTTGAAATTATCAAGTTTTAATTCAGTACATTTAAAATGTATAATCTTTAAATGCGTAAAATTGAGTAACACTCTTCAGTTCAAATTATAATCAAGAATTTCACATGTGCTTTAGTATGTTACTCACCTCAGTATGTCACATATGATTTCATATGATTTCAATGCACTTTAACACATTTAATTAGATATTATTACAAAGCAAACTTTTAAAAAGTGTACTTAAGTGTTTTAAGAAACATAGTCATGAAAGTGTCTGCCTTTGCATACTTTTAAGATTTCAAGTGACTCCAATTGTAGACTACATTCCATACAATGAAACCTCTTTTTTTTTTTTAACAAGGTTTAACAAGCTAACAGCTTAGTCTAATATCTTAGGATAGCTTGGTTATTAAAACTCAATTGACTAGGTAGAACAATGCACTACATTTCTTTGGCATTGAGAAACTTTTTCCCCAGAAAAACATGAAGCAACATAACACAAATTCTGATAGTTATACAAAAGTGAAAAGGATATCTTTGTACTTAAAAACAAGACAGCGGAGGATGAACGGTCTTTCATCCATCATTGTTAATCAGTAAATATAATGGACCTCACCCATGTTTTAGCACTGACATGGTCAGATGAGCACTGTGAAGTTTCTTCGAAAATTCATCTTTTGGGTTCTACACGAAAATAACGTAACATACAGTAGGTGTGGAAAAACAAAAGGGTGAATAAATGATGCAAATTTCATGATTTCTTTAAAGAAAAACACCATCATCCTCTTTATGGAGACATTCATCTAAATAGAAATAACTAGCTGCAGGTTAATTAATATAGATCCCAGAGGGTTATTGAAGTTAACTTACAAGTGACAGTAAATCAATCACAGAGTCTCAGCCCAGATGTACCTCACATACGGCAGATAAGCGGTAATAAAGTTCATTATTGCCCCCTCAGTCCCGCATCTCTAACCAGTCCTCTCTAAAGGACACTGATTGTTTTCAATTAGGACATTAGACAGAGAATCTAGTGCCAATGAATCTCCTCCTGAGTGAGAGTGTGTTGCAATGAAGCTGAGATGCTCCGTTCAATTTCTGAGACAAAGAGCTCATGATGCACCACTGGTTGCACACAAAGGTTCAAATCTCAACAACATCTTCCCCACAGAGCTCTCAATTCAGTCTCCACAACTCTTCCATTCTCAAATAGACAACACAACAGGACAGAGAGTTCTGACTACTGTACTGACACCTTAACTGACAACAAAGGAAAATCCCATATTCATTATCTCAGAAAATTAGAATATTACTTAAGACCAATGCAAAGAAACGATTTATAGAAATCTTGGCCAAATAAAAAGTATGAAAATGAAAAGTATGAGCTTGTACATCACTCAATACTTAGTTGGGGCTCCTTTTCCCTGAATGACTGCAGCAATGCAGCGTGGCATGGAGTCGATCAGTCTGTGGCTCTGCTCAGGTGTTATGAGAGCCCAGGTTCCTCTGATAGTGGCCTTCAGCTCTTCCGCATTCTTGGGTCTGGCATATCGCATCTTCCTCTTCACAATACCCCAGTTTGCTGGCCAATTAATAACAGGGATACCATGGTCCTTAAACCAGGTACCTTTGGCACTGTGTGCAGGTGCCAAGTCCAATATTCAAATTTTCTGAGATACTGAGTTTGGGATTTTCCTTAGTTGTCAGTTATCATCATCAAAATTAAAATAATTAAACATTTGAAATATATCAGTCTGTGTGTAATGAATGAATATAATATACAAGTTTCACTTTTTGAATGGAATTAGTGAAATAAATCAACTTTTTGATGTTATTCTAACAATTTCTTAAAAAAAAAAAATACACATTTTTTGATGTTTTTTTTTTTTCAGCATGTCCACAGTTTCCAAAACAAAATGCACCTTCTGCGGAAAATGCATTTAAGGTAAAAACCATGATTTGATTTTAGCTTTTTGAAATTATGAAAATTATGAAAATATATAAACTGGGACTAGGTAAAAGAAGGGAGAACGCAAATTCACTCTCTGACAGTAGGTGGTGCTTATGGAACAGCCGCAGTACAACGTTTCCTTGGTTACTGCTCTAAACAAAGCAGTGCTGCACTTATAAACAAAACAAAATATACCATCAGTCTATCAGTTCCCCTTGAGATACATTCAGGCAAAATGAGCCCCAACTAAGTATTCAGTGCATTACATGTTCATACTTCTCATGTTGATACTTTTCAGTTGACCAAGATTTCTAAAAATCCTTTCTTTGTATTGGTCTTAAGTAATATTCTAATTTTCTGAGATACTGAATTTGGGATTTTCCTTAGTTGTCAGATATAATCATACAAATTAAAAGAAATAAACATTTGAAATATATCAGTCTGTGTGTAATGAATGAATATAATATACAAGTTTCACTTTTTGAATGGAATTGGTAAAATAAATCAACTTTTTGATGATATTCTAATTATATGACCAGCACCTGTATACAAAACTGGAAAAAAGCAAGCTGTTCTGTTTAAAAACAGAAGTGCATTATGAACCTCAAAGTCAATTACGGTTTCTACAAAAATATTAAGCAACACAACTGTTTAAAATATTGATTATAATAATAAATGTTTCTTTCAGAGCCCCGCACATGACATGCAAGAAAGAATAAGTAAATTGTGCGCACGATTTACTAATTCGTTCCCTCAATATACTAAAACATGCACACGATTACTATTGCGTTCACTCGATTTATCGCACAATTATTTCACAATCACAAAATTTTGCACAATTTATAAATCAAGTGAACGCAATAGTAAATCAAGGGAATGCTATAGTAACCGTGTGCACGTTTTATTACATTGAGGGAACGAATTAGTAAATCGTGCACACGATTTAGCCTTATATTTTTTCCTGCGTATCATGTGCGGGGCTCCGTAGTTTCTTGAGCAGCAAATCAGCATATTAGAATGATTTCTGAAGGATCATGTGACACTGAAAATTCAGCTTTCCAATGCACAAATAAATTACATAATAACATATATAGAAATAGAAAAGAGTTCATTTAAATTGCAACAGTTTATTACAATATTAATGTTTTACTGTATTTTTTATCAAATGCTGTCATGATCCTGCCCTCGTGTCCTTGATTTTTCCTAGTCTTGAGGCAGGATCATGACAGACCCTTGTTTTGTGTACAAGCGCATGGCCTTGTCTTTGGGCCATGTGCTTGTGTTGTCTCGTTCCCTTGCCCCGCCCCCCTTGTTATCCTAGTCGTGTCGTGATTGCCCTATCTGTGTCACCTGTCGTGTCTTAATTGTTCCCCCTATTTAGATCTCCTAGTGTGCTCTGTCTTGCGTCGGTTCATTGTGTTACTTACGTGTTTCTCAGATGTGTTCCACACTTGTGACTGTGATTGTATCCTGTATACCGTGAGTGTTTGTTTATAGTTAGTGTTTAGTGTCTTTATCTGGTCAGCCCTGTCTTGTTTGGTTATTTAGTCCTTACCCTAGCCCTTGTTTTCCCCCTCGTGGGTTTTTGTTTTCCCCTTTTTGTATTTAATAAACCCTTTGTTTGTGAATCCCTGTCTGCACCTGAGTTCCTCCCTTACCAAAACCCTGACAGAATGAACCGACCACCAAGGAACTCAGCAGGCAGGAGGGCCTCTGAGCTTCAGCGTCAGGCGGAGTTCCGGAGGCTGTGCTGGACGTCGTCCCCCGCCGACAGGAAGGGGGTCACCCTCCCATACTCGCCTGAGGGGGAATGGGTCCTCCGTAATTATGCCCGGCTGTGGGAAAGCATCTCCCAGGAGGAGCCACAGAGGTCCCCTCCACCTACCCAGCTGCCAACGATCCCTGAGGGTCGTGTCCTGGCCGTGGCAACCCTGGGGGATCAGGCAAGCCCCCCCCAGAGTCCTGAGGTGCCTCCCACACCCGTCGGTCTCCCCGGGAAGCGAGGGAGACGGTTATCGTGGGAGTCTGCCTCGGAATCGTCGGAGTCAGCCCTGCCAGAGACCGAACTCCCCCAACCCGCCTCTGACCCAGCTGTGGTCTCTGCACCGCGCCCAAGGAGGAAGAGGAGGAAGAGGGGGCCTGCCGGTCCTGTGACCCTGTCTCCTCCAGTGCCAGCAGCGGAGAGCGCTGGCGTGCCCGTGCCAGCAGCGGAGAGAGCTGGCGTGCCCGTGCCAGCAGCGGAGAGAGCTGGCGTGCCCGAGCCAGCAGCAGTGAGCGTGCCCGAGCCAGCAGCGGTGAGCGTTGGCATGCCCGAGCCAGCAGCGGTGAGCGTTGGCATGCCCGAGCCAGCAGCGGTGGGCGTGCCCGAGCCAGCAGCGGTGGGCGTGCCCGAGCCAGCAGCGGTGAGCGTGCCCGAGCCAGCAGCAGTGAGCGTGCCCGAGCCAGCAGCAGTGAGCGTGTCCGAGCCAGCAGCAGTGAGCGTGTCCGAGTCAGCAGTGGTGAGCGCTAGCGTGCCCGAGCCGGGAAAGAAAGCTGTATGCAAGTCGGCAGTCGTGAGAGCGGAGGAGAGAGCCGCGGCCGACTCTGCAGCAAAGACTCTTGTACAGTCGGTTTCATCTCATAAGGAGATGCCAATTGTCCTAGCTGCTAAAGCATTTTCTGATTATTTGTCCCGTCTTGTCCAAATTTTGGAAATCCCCGTCAGTCCTGTCTTGTCCCCTGACCCTGTCCCCAGAAGTCCCAAATGTCCAGCCGTTGTCTCCCCGTGTCCTGTTGATGTGGCCCCGTGTCCTGTTGATGTGGCCCCGTGTCCCGTTAATGTCCCCCCGTGTCCAGTAGATGTTGTCCCCCCGTGTCCAGTAGATGTTGTCCCCCCGTGTCCAGTAGATGTTGTCTCCCCGTGTCCAGTAGATGTTGCCCCGTGTCCAGTAGATGTTGTTCCCCCGTGTCCAGCTGTCGTCTCCCCGCGTCCCGTAAGTCTTGCCCCGCGTCCCGTAAGTGTTGCCCCGCGTCCCTTGTCTGCTCCTGTCATGTCCCCTGTCAGTTGTCCTGAGACCCCTCCCCGCCCCTCACCACCCAGACCTGCCCGTACCCCCCGTCGTCAGCCTTCATCCTGTCCTCCTAAGATTCCTACCCCACCCCCCCGCCCTGGTCTGTCCCCCATGAACTTTGTGGTCCCGCCCCCTCCCCTTCCCTGTTTGTTTTTTTTGATTTGTCACCCTAACCCTGCCATTGTGTTTTCATGTTTGCCTTTGTTATTATTAGTCATGTCTTGTTGGTTTGTGTCTGTGTCCCAGTCTGTCATGTCAGTCATGTCCCGTGTTTGATGTTCCCTTGAGGAGCGTCTGGAAGCCGCTCCTTAAGGGAGGGGTTCTGTCATGATCCTGCCCTCGTGTCCTTGATTTTTCCTAGTCTTGAGGCAGGATCATGACAGACCCTTGTTTTGTGTACAAGCGCATGGCCTTGTCTTTGGGCCATGTGCTTGTGTTGTCTCGTTCCCTTGCCCCGCCCCCCTTGTTATCCTAGTCGTGTCGTGATTGCCCTATCTGTGTCACCTGTCGTGTCTTAATTGTTCCCCCTATTTAGATCTCCTAGTGTGCTCTGTCTTGCGTCGGTTCATTGTGTTACTTACGTGTTTCTCAGATGTGTTCCACACTTGTGACTGTGATTGTATCCTGTATACCGTGAGTGTTTGTTTATAGTTAGTGTTTAGTGTCTTTATCTGGTCAGCCCTGTCTTGTTTGGTTATTTAGTCCTTACCCTAGCCCTTGTTTTCCCCCTCGTGGGTTTTTGTTTTCCCCTTTTTGTATTTAATAAACCCTTTGTTTGTGAATCCCTGTCTGCACCTGAGTTCCTCCCTTACCAAAACCCTGACAAATGCATGAAGCCTTGATGAACTTCAACATTTCTGAAAAAGGTGGCAGATATCTTCGCTCATACCGTGCCACTGAAATGAATGGGAATGCCAGTGGATCTCTCCAGGTATTATAGAGCTGATGGTTAGAAACTAGCTGCAATGCTCCAAAAAGCTTCCTTAAGATGAATTTCCAACAGGGCTCTGAGCTCATTTGGACTTTGCTAGAGCAGTAGCTGAGACCAGCTGAAACTGCAGGTCCCTGTTGACCACAGACTTCTGTTTTGCCAGAAGTGCAGGTATGAATTTTTAAAAGGTGCTTTGTGAGTTCATGGCTATGAAAGCAAAATGAAGTAATGCTGATACTCAATGTACTTATAATTTAACACAATGGCTTTTTTTTCCCTGTAATGTGATAGTATACTGTAGTACCTAGTGTGTGTTTGGAGAGAAAAGTGACATTGCATATTATTTCAGCATTGGAAAACATGCCACAGCATGCAGGTTTTGCCATCGCTCTGTGACACTTGAGCTTCAGAAACCTCTGTATTAGCATGCAAAACGCAAAGAATGCCTATATTTATAATAGAGCTCGCCACGGGCGAACACACCCTGTGATGGGGGGGGGGGGTTCAAGATGAGCTTTTGCTTTGATAGATGTCAGATGTGGCACATCCGACAGTGCTACAGTCAAAAGAAAGCATCCCATAAACATGCATGTTTTATTAAAGTTAATGAACAGTGTCATGGTGTGATGTGTGGACAGACATTCATTAGCGGTTTCATAATCTAAAGGGGAAAAATCATGATTTGCATTCAAATACAGCACGTTTTAAACATCTGTGCCTGCTGAGCATTTACTGAGAAGAAGAACAGCATGAGCTTGACTGAACCGTGGGGTTCAAGAATCTGACACTGCTTTAAACATCTGGGGATTATGTCCTTTAGATCCTGGTTTAAGACCAATTTAAAACAAAGAAAAGTTCAAATGAAGTTTTAAAATTATGATAAAAATAAAATAAACAACCACATTAAAAAATGACAATTAATACTTTAAATATAACATTAAGTAAAATGAATAACAAATTGATTAAACAATAAATACAAAATATATATTAAATAAATAAACTATTAAAGATTCTGCACCACTTACATCATTGCTGGTCATTTAATAGGTAATTCTGTTTCAATGGTAAATTTCTTATACAAAGAGTGAGATGTTCTTGCTTCCATTAAAGCAGAGGTTTCTGATCTTTTGCAATGGGCTCATAAATATGATTATCCTCATGCAAGAGACCCACATCCTAAATGAAAAAAAAAAACAATTCATATTGTGAAAATGGTCCTTCTTCATCAGGGACATGATCATTTGTAATTATGGTCATATCGTATGAAACAAAAAGCACTGGATAAAATTAGAAGACAATAAAGGTTATATAAGAGACACATCTCAAAATCTCACTTCAGTTCTTTTTCTTAAAGGCACTTGATCTCCCAAAGGAACTTCATCTGAAAAGTTCATGCTGTATTCCCTCTTCTCAGATCTTACTTCACCGCTATAACGCGAGAAACAAACTAGTTTTAGATCAGAGAGGCAGCCATCAACTGAATGTGTCAAAGATGAAAGGTGGCTCCTGCTGCACCTGCACTCTATCAGCCATCTCACTTTCAGACTTCTACACGTTTTAACAGAGAGTAGTAGGAAGAAGGCTAATAGACCTTATTTTGATGCCAAAACCATATATGCGACAGCCAACACAACCAATCCTTATCTTGCCAATCTTCAAGCACTGAAAATCAACCATCAAGTCAAATTGAACTGTATCACGTCAAGTCTGATGAACTGTGGATAAAAGCAGTAATAAAAAAAACTAAGAATCTGTAGAAATAAGCAAATGATAGAAAATCTTCACTGTCAAACCATGCCGAAGTTGATCTAATCTGCATTCAAACATCACAGGACATATATAGCTTACGTTTGTTCTTTTTTTGCACTATTTATAACTGCATGCCTCTTATCCAACAGGTATCTTTATTTTTCATGTCTTCGGCGGGTGATAATGAGTCGAGTTGCGTGTGAAAAAGCAGCACTTGCCCATTTCTCCAGCGAGTGTGAAGACAGTGCATGAGAATCAAAGCTTCTGATGCATCAGTGTTTGCGTCTGTCTTTGATACCTTGGGTTGTTAGGGATTTATGAAGTTAGAAACAGCTCTAAAGGGAAATACAGCCCAATTATAATGAGGACAGCCAACCGGTTATGAATATCTAGCACTCATAATATTCACATGGTGGAAATGACTTTGAGCATTCACTCGTTGAGGTGTTTTTATTTTTTTAATTTTTTTTCAGAATAGAGCACTTGTGTTAAGAGGCTGACTCTTACTGAAAGAGCTATTAGCGTGAGATGAAATTATATTTACATCTTTCCATCATAATAAATGTGAACTGTAAATGAGACTGTAGCAAATCCTGGCGAACAGAGATTCAGGTTTTCTTTGCTGCCTTGAATGAGAATGAGGTGATACAGTAATTAAGCAAATCAAATTCATTTATTCAGCATACTTTGTTTATATGACTAATAAGCATATCTGAACTACGAACAACAAGCATGCACAAATAAATGTTTATTAAATGTACCTTCATCTGTCTTGCAACACACGTATACAAGCTCTCTAAGAGTTGTCATTAAAATGAACAAAATAGAACAGAAAATCAGGAGAATAGAACAAAAGAGAACAACAAAAGAACAGGACAGCAGCATAATTTAACAATATAGAAAATAACAGAAAAAAACAACACAGTCGAATAGAATAGAATAGAATAGAATAGCAGGACAGCATTAAAACATAACAGAATTAGTCAATATAGAATAGAACAGAATGAGCCAATGAGGAATAGAATAGAATAGAATAGAATAGAATAGAATAGAATAGAATAGAATAGAATAGAATAGAATAGAATAGAATAGAATAGAATAGCGATTATTTTAACCATAAGATCTCTGACAGGAGTGAACGGTGAACAAATGATCCGATCAGAACATCATCGAGTCTCTAACGTCAAATACGACTTAGAAAAAAAAGTATGTAACACCTTTCAGCCTCTGCATCCAGGAATGAGCGAGGCAGAATTCATAAATGCCAGAATATAAAGATCATTTTACCATGAAACGAAGACGCTAAATGTTTCGGTAAGTTCTCTCCATTAACACGCGTTTGTGAAACTCTGCTCAGGCGCATCTTACCGTGTGTGACAGGCGCAAATCCCGTCTCCGTGACCGTGGCTCTCAGACGCACTGTTCTCCTCGGTGCAGGAGTAACTGGTGGTTCGAGGAGCTGAGGTTTATCAACCAAACCTGAGGCGCAAGAAGGAGGTGTCTCCAGATCTCCCGCGCTCGCTCGAGAGGCTCGTTCGCACATGGACTCGGTCTGTCTGTTGACATCGACTTCACTTCCAGAGACCGATAAACTATACATAATAATAATCACTGATAAATTGACCCAATTATATTTCCTTTATATTTCCTTATTTTCCTAATTGAAACCTGAAACTGAAACCACACTGAAACTGCAAATAAATAAATAAATAAATAATAATAATATATATATATATATTTTTTTTTTCCCGCGTGGAACTGTTTGTACATGTTGAAGGTGATATCTATTTAATAAAATTATGGAAGTTATGAAATGTCACCCATGCTTTCATGTTAATTATGCATTTTCAACTATTAGAGAGATGAGTCCACCAAAACAAGAAAATGCTGTCACCCCTCAAGTTTCTTTCTTTTGAGAAACAATTTACAATTGGAACACTGTTGGTTACCAACCAGTTTTGGTTCCCATTCACTTCCACTGTATTAAACAGAAGTCAAAACAGAAAATGCTCGGTTACCAACATATTTAAAAATATCTTCTTTTGTATTCCAGACAACAAAGACAGTCACACTGGTTTGGAACAGCATTAGGTTGTATAAATTTACATTTTGGGATGAATCCCTTTAAAGGGGATGAGGTCTCTCAGACAAAAAGGTCAGATGTCACTGGATGATAAAAACTCCTTACAGCTCAAATGAATGTTGCTTGAAAGACTGCGTCTTGTTCTCCAAATGTTTCAGGAAACACTTTAAAACCAACTCTGTGCTTTTTGTTGTTTAAAACGAATAATCAAACTAACAGTTATGTAACAGATATCAATAATGGGTTCAATGAACTGCACACATCATGTGCAAACATATTTATTTTTTTATTTTAAAGGTTGGCTTTAATAGATGATTTAATGACGGCAAGTCATTTATACTACGAATAATGGATGGCTTCGTAATTGCCAAAGTAATGCATTTTTCACAACTCAGATTTGGTGTTTTATAAATTAAAAACATACAATCTCAGAATAAGCATATAATGTATAACAGAAGCCATTCTGGTATTTCCCATAAACAACCATATTAAGACACAATTAATCTTAAGACATCAAGGAAATAGAACGCTTATATAGCCGGTGGCACACTCCCATTAGAGCAGTGTCATTAAACACACACTGTGTTTTCTGAAACAATCCATATTACTCTTACAGAGCCTTCTTGTCCAAATGTTCTGCAGGTTTTATCTGGACCTACCTGGGGCTTCCTGGTGCTCTAGTAATTGACATTTCCAACTGATGTTGTTTTTCCATTCACAGACCTCTACTCAGAATGCTCTCTTCAAATCTTTATACTTCTTATTTCAGGCCTACAAATGTGAGAGACAGTGACGTACGTTGGTTTGAATCTGTTTGAGGCTGCCGTGTGGATTCATACCTTGACGTTGTTACATGTTGGTAATGTTCCTCTAAGCCACAGGACAAAGATTTATTTAGCCAAGATGTTCATAGATTAACATCTTATGTGGATCAAAGATGAAAAAAAAGTCCTAAGTCCAATTCTCTATCTAAATAAAAGGGAAAGATGGCTGATAAGAATGTTGTGCAAGCCTCTTTCCCCATCCTAACCTGGTTTTATGACAATAACATTGTTTTTGGACAAAAATGAGGTAGATTCTGCTTGGTGAAGTCAAGGTAAGCCCAGGGTGCTCACATTTCTGATATCAGGTATATTCATCATTAAAGGACAGGATATATATATATTTTTTTAAAATATACTCCAATAACCTTTGCTTTGAAAAATCTTTTATTACAGTGTACTTTGAGCAAAAATTGGTGTAGGATTTACTTGGAAACAATTTTCAATAATTGCAAAGAAATGGCAAGCAAGACTGAACTAGTAGAAAGATTAAAATAGTATTTTTGTAAATGTGTGTAGTAATCTGTTTTATTTATATAAAAAATCTGGTTTTACAGTTTTGTATTTTGCCAACAAAAATTTGCCAAAACAATGGGTAAATATGATGTATCTCAAGGCAGTAAGGTTTTACCATGATCATCATAATAATGAACACTTCAAAAAAAAAAACCTACCAAACCATTTGTTATTTTTATTTCATTTATCTTCTTTGAAAAATGACTATGAAAATTTTTTGTTGTACGCAAGTATCTATGGCATTTATTATGTAGTTAATCTTTAGAAAGTAATGAATAACCACATCAGTGTGGAATAAATTCGTTCTGCCACAATATTAGAAATTTGACTTCTCTGTCAATGACATGGCATTCTTTTCTCCTGACAGCTTGTCGTTCAGAAAGTGAGCAATTAACTAACTAATTCCATTATGTACATTAACTTTCACACACGTCACATTTGTCAAAAATAGATCCTTTAAAGCATTCATAAACACTACAAAATAACTTCCACGGCCTCTCTTCCTCGGCCTACATTTGTTGCTTCCTAAATTGGCCGCAGTGTATGAAATGAGGCTTATCCAGAGTCGTCTGTGTGGCACTGCGGGGGAGTCTTCACGTGGTCTCCACATTCATCCCACGAGAACGGGATGTTAACGCAGTGCAACACCTAACTCCCATTCTCTCTGTGAGTCAGACTGGAGCGATACCAAAGAGCAACTAGAATCTACCTCTCAGACGATGCAGTGCATGCAGGGGCCAAAACACGGCACACAGTATTCACAATTATGACTGACTGATATTAGGGTGTTGGTCCCACTTAATATAATTTATATTAGGTGGCCTTAAATATGAAGTACAGTGTACTTATTGTTAGGGATATGCCAGGTATCAGACAGGGCAACTTGTGCTTTTAGGGTGCAAAATTTTAAGTATTATTCATTCAGTAACTTTTCACCATGCCTAAAAGTAATAGTAGAAGTGTAACTACAGTATAGGTAATTACAGAAATTAATTACAGATTTAATTAAACACATGTATTTTAAAAAATGTAAGTGCAATGTTAAAAAATCTTTGTATAAGAGAAGTATGTTGTATCAAATATTAATTTAAATGCATATAAGGTCAGATTTTTTAATTTTATTTTTTTATCTGATGATTCATTTGTTCCTACACCTAAGAATGTTTTTAAAAAGAGTCCTTATAATGGAAATGGCATACTTTAAAAGTGTGAACTGAATATAGTGTTTCCATACACTTAATTGCATGTTATTTACAATTAAATGAAAATTAAAGAGTGCTTTTGACCCACTTAAGTAGAACTTAAATCCAACTTTACGTTTCATTTCATAATTACATCTATTGTCTTTAAAAAAGTATACTGTCAGATGTACTGACAGTTATTTATGGTCAATTAATATACTTATTTAAAACATGACAAAAGATTAAAGCAATGATTAAAAATTTGCTTTAAAGTAGGAGATTTACATTAGACATTATTGCAAAGTTATTTTTTTTAAAAGTGCACTTAAGTGCACGAAGAAACATGTCCTGAAAGTGTGCTCTTTTTGCATACACTTAAGTGGCCTTTAATATTATTATGATAAGATTTGAAGTGCAATACAAGTGCACATTCAATAGAATTAAGCATACAAAAAAAAAAAAAAAAAAAAAAAAAAACATTCACAAATGATTCCAGAACTTTGTGCATGTAAAAATAAAATGTCAAGCAACCACTCAGAATATCCTGGCAACCACACAATAATACCCTGGCAACAGTTTTTGCACAGGTACCACTCACATTTTCTTCTGAAAAACATCCAGAGGACAACACAGAAGTATAAATTGTGACTGAGTTTTTAGTTATGGTTATATATCCATATATATGTCATTATCCGTCTCTGCTTCTGTCAATTCTAAGCTTGAAATGGGAGTTGTATTGGATTATTGGATGAGATATTTCACTGTAGAGCCATAATTGCAAGCTTCAGTTCAGTCTGCTCATTCTGCCCATAGTCAAACAGAGCGATGAGAAGAAGAGAGTGCGAGAATGTGTTTCACAGTGAGAGTGTGTGTTTGTGGATGTGTGAACGAGTGCAAGTGTGTGACGCTGCGAGGTTTCCTGAAGGTGAGAGGCGTGATAGACAGTTTTGTGGAGGGTGAGCTGAGGCTGGATCAGATCTCATCAGAACATCAGAGAAAGGAAAAAATAAAAAAAAATCTTCAATCAACATGTCTGCAGTATTGTGGCATTGATAACTAAATAAATCATAGTTCATGTAATGCTAATACATGCAAAAGGCACTTTTTCTATAATACAAATAACATTCTAACATTTACATTTTTGAATGTTTAAATTTATTCACATAACAAATTCCATGAACAGCCAAGTAATATATTTAGATTCTGTAGATATCTCAAAATAAAATAAAAGAAGCAATTGTAACAAAGTAAAAAAAAAAAAAATTCTAATTGTAAAATATGTTTAGTCAATTATGGGAATTACATTGTGTATCCATACTAAACATTTTCACAAATGTCACAAATAAAAAATGTCATGATAACGAGAAATGAGTTGCAATCCTGGTATATAAAGTCATATTGTGAGACATAATCTCCCAATTACAAAAAGACAAAGTTCCAATTTTAAGAATTACAATAATTATGAGAAATAAAATTACAATTGTGAAATATAAAGACACCGTTACAAGATTTAACATCATAATTAAAATAAATAAAGTTGCAATAAAAAGTCAAGTCAAATTAGTCAGTTTAAGCAGACTAAACAATTGGAGAAGTCTGGCATGCATCATCAGAGAGTGTGCGATATAAAGTCACGTTATAAAAAATGTGAGATATAGTAATAATTATGAGATATAGTTGCAAATTTTAAACATAGTGTTTTTCAAGAGAAAAAAAAATCCTAATTACCTAATTTTATAATGTGTCAAAAATACCTAATTTATATACATATTGTAACGTCAGAGCCGATGAGACTTAAGAATCCATGTGCGAGCTTTTATTACACAGAGACGTGATTGTAACAGGCATGGGTCAAACACTGGCAGACAGGTATATAGAGGGCAAGACAAAAGAATATTGCTAGGACAAACGTGGGTCTTTGATGAGCGAACAATATCCAGAGAGCTAAGCAAGAGGGGAATCCAGTATCCAGAGCAAAATGTAAAAACACAAGTAACAGGGCAAGGCAAGAAAAAGACTAAACTATGAAAACTAGAAACTAAGAGAACTAACAAGGAAAGGCTTTTGTATCACAGCTATCACTTGGAAAGGGATTTACGCAGAACAATACTTGGCAGTTTGAAACCGATTTAAGTGAGTGTTATATAGTTAATGTGTGATGGGTTACAGCTGTGTGCAATCAGTGCATTCAGCTTTATGTGTGAAATTAGTGCAATGGATGATGGGAATTGTAGTCCGGGGTGAGGTGCCAAGAGTCCATGTAATGAAAGTCAATGAAAGACTCGACAGCTGTTGGTCAATATGGTAACAGTCTAAATGACACACAGAGGCTGATGGACTTCGGTGTATTAATCGGTGACCATTAACTTGTTTCTGTTCAGCACCACCTTGGTCATAACTTGATTTCCATCCTCAGTGGCTTCAAGTATCACAGATACACATACATGCACATACATGCTTTCAAATGCACTAATTCACATCTACATCTCATTTGATATTTAGAAACAAAAGATAATTTCTCCTGCACTGTAGCCCTGTTAACAAACACAGACACATGCATCTTAAAAACATAATACTCCCCCTTTGGGCAATTAATACTATGTGGTATATTTTTTTTATAATTATAAATGGTACCAGATGCACCCACAAAGAGCGGTCGATTGTTTTGAAAATGTGAATTTAAGTGCCTTAAGGCTCATAACAAGAGTTGTGTGGACTAATGCACCCTTAATATTTATACAGCCATTTGTGCACATCTCACAATATCACAACTTATATAGCTTTGATCAGTGATGTAATAGGATATTGGTGAAAAGATTTGGTAAAGGCTCCTTGTAATGATAAAATCTCCATAGTCATCGGGAAGAAGGAGGCGGGAACCGGCGGACAATCAAATGAAAGGTTAATATTTCAAAATAAACACAAAACAGCGCATCAGCCCCTCACGGACGACTGATGCATGAAAATAAACGCAAACACAACTAAAATCCCAGGCCTGGTCCTCTCTCGTCCTTCACTATCATCGCTCCAGTTTTATATCCTTCCATCTCCTACGTGGGACTCGAGACTGGCGGTGGGGCGCAGGTGTCGCTGATTTCCCAATCATTCTGCCGGCCTCACTCCTTGTTCCCACGTTCTTTGGCCCGCCCCACTCGCCACACTCGTATTGTGTTTGCGCTCTGGGAAGCATCGAAAGTTCCTATTTACTGTGTTTTAGTAGCACTGATCAATGTAGGCAATCACAGACAAACCATATTCTCTGTGTTGAAGTGAAATGACCAACTATGTTTTTTTTTGTGTATTGATTACCATTTGTTTAGACACAGTTGTAATACAAATACCATGGTTAAACTATGGTTAGTCTAGCAAAAACATGGTTGATTTGTGCTTACCGTGGTTTAACTATAGTAACCACCCGCTCTTACATCAAAAATGAGGTGGATAAGGCAAAGTACTTTAACAAAGACTTGCTTCAGTTGCCTCACATCTAACCAGACAACGATCTCTCGAAACCTCTTTTTGGAATTAGACCATTTAAAAGGGATTTTAACTGGAACTCTGCGCAAATAGACAATATAACAGAATAATTAAAAACTGGAAGAGGGGCTTCACGATATGTGACTCAATTCTCTGTATCTTGATTCTACTGAATCAATCCCGTCACTGCAAGTACAACTCATTGCGGTGGTAATTAAAATGTCACATTGGGTCATGAACTAGAAGAGGAAGAGGTATGTGAGAGAAAGATCGCAGAAAAAGACAGGAGTCCTAATCCGTTGACCCTGGGACCAATACAGCCCGAATAAAAAGCTAAGGAAACCATTTTCACACTTTCACACCTTCCACACACACATACATTTAATGACACATTTATTCACACACCCCAATGCAAAGATTTTGAAGACAGCTGATAATCTACAGAGCAATATTCCAGACAGACAACAAAAAATAGAACAATTGCAACCTGAAGCTTTTTTCAGTACATGATGGGAATGTCATTCTAGGTGTACCAACAAATTACACTGATATTGTACTTGTAGCAACCCGATAAGCTTAGTTTAAAACATTATACCTCAAAGACCTCTGACTGTTGAACTAACAACCTGTTCCCTGTCAGCAAATTAATTTTGACAAGAGCAAGCTGGCTGGTTTTTAAAGCCTTCAGGTCATGACATTTCAAGATGTCACACAGAACTGAAGGGTTTATTAAGATTTGTCACTGTGCCCCACTGAAGGAGGTTGGGATAATAATATGAAAGGTGCAGCAGCTAGCTATCAACCCATAATTCAAAGCACATTAAAGGGGGGGGTGAAATGCTATTTCATGCATACTGAGTTTTTTACACTGTTAAAGAGTTGAATTCCCATGCTAAACATGGACAAAGTTTCAAAAATTAAGTTGTACGTTTGAAGGAGTATTTTTGTTCCCAAAATACTCCTTCCGGTTTGTCACAAGTTTCGGAAAGTTTTTTTTCGAGTATGGCTCTGTGTGACGTTAGATGGAGCGGAATTTCCTTATATGGGTCCTTAGGGCACTTCTGCCGGAAGAGCGCGCGCTCCCGTATAGCGAGGCTGAGCACACAGCACAGACATTTCACTGATCAGAGCGATTCACTGATCAGAGCGAGAGCGTCACGAAAAGTCATAAAAGGAGTGTGTTTTTGGTTGCCAGGGCAAGACAACCCTGCACAGATTACCAAAAAAAAAAACCGAGCATTAAGGGACCAGTGGATGGAGTTTATTTTTACAGAGCATCAACGGAGTTGTGCAAGTGTTTTTGTTTGTTCCCTGCATTTCGAAGATGCTTGTTCTCCATGCACAGTTTGACGACTGATTTTCGTATCGTTTATTTCTTAAGGATGATTCAATCCCAATGAAAAAGGGTCACGATCGCGTGTTGGAACCACAGGCGGTGAGTAAAACTGCTTCAAATATCTCTTCCTCCTTGTTAGTGCGTCCCCTCCCATGCCGGAGACCCGGGTTCGAGCCCCGCTCGGAGCGAGTCGTTGCTGCTGCTGCTGCTCTCGTTCAGTTTCAGCCTCGGGATCTGATTCTGGATCATAAATAAATGGCTGAATCTGACTGTAAGCCATGGTTTGTTTTGGATGATGGTTTTTCCCTCACGGTAATGTCACAGCTTCCAAACGCTCTCAACGCAAAAGCCTACTGGCGCTCGTGATTCTTTAGCTCCGCCCACACGTCACGCCTCCAGCCGGTCGTGTTTTTCCCGGAAACATCGGTACAGACTATCTTTTTCTTATGTATATAATAAAACTAAAGACTTTTTGGAGTTATGAAGGATGCAGTACTACTCTATAGGTACTCAAGATTAACAGGATATTGAGTGAAAACGAGCATTTCACCCCCCCTTTAATGAGACATACATCACACTTTACAAGAATGATATGCCAGCTTGACATTTGTGGCACTGACTGTCATAAATTAATATAGTAGCTATGGTCCAAATCCTATTGAGCTTTATTGTGTTAATGCCCACATAGCTACCATCGAATTTAAAGCAACCTGCTAACTCAAATACATCTGGTTCTACATCAACAGAACATAAAGTTCCACATGAAGATTCACAGTTAAAATAGTAAATAAAATGGTAAAATAGTATTCCAGAGTGTTTAATTATATATGAAAATGAACAAGTTGTCACAGTGTCTGGGTTGTGTTCCCTGGGTTTCCACTAGGTGTCCTCCGTTCCCACGGTGTCTGTCACCTTATCACTTCCTGTTCCCTTATTTGGTCACCTTCCTCCTTGTTTTAGTTAATTGATTGTTCCCCACCTGTCTCCAGTTTCCCCATTATCTTTCTGTGTATTTATACCCGGTCTGTCTGAGTCTGTGTCATGGAGTCCTTGTCTTATATGTGATACCTTCCAGAGTCTGCTCTTCCCGTGTGTTGTTTTTTTTTTTATGTTTATTGGATTTTCTGGTTTTGACCCTGCCTGGACTGTTTACCCTTTTGGATTAACCCTCAATAAACCTCTTACTTGCATTTGGATCTCTCCCATGTTTCTTGTATCAACGAACGTGACAGAAGGACTCCATCACACAGGGATCCAGCGGTATGTCGGTTAACGCTTCTTCCCCAGCCACCGAGCGGGAGAGAAGCGAACGGTTTGAGGGAACCCGCCTGGTCGTGTTTTGCGGGACCAGGGGAGGTCGCCGAGGAGGAGGTGGCCGAGTGGAAGCTCAGGATCGCTCTCCACCATGGCCCCCCTTCGACTCGGGGCTCACGTGGGAGGGACCAGAGCCGCCGTCTCACCAGGGCAGAAGAAGAAAGCCAGCGACACTGCCCATGATGGCCGCAGGTCCAGCGCCACAGCACAAGATGGCCGCCAACCCAGTGCCGCTGCGGTGCATGGCCACCAACCCCACACCACGGGGCAAGATGGAAGCCAGCCTCACACCACAGTGCAAGATGGCTGCCAGCTCAGTCCGGAGGCCATTACCGAGGCGGTGCCCGAGGGCCGTTCCAGAGGCGTTGACCGAAGCCGAGGCGTCTCACGTCTCCACAGGCAGTCCAAAGTAAAGTCAGGTGCCCATTGACTTTCCAGAGTTGAGTCAGTTCCCGGTTGACCCTCTTGAGTCGAGTCAGGTGTTCATGGACCCTCCTGAGTCAGTGTTAGTCACCGTCGACCATCCAGAGTCAGGGTTAGTTACCGTTGACCCTCCAGAGTCAGGGCTAGTTCCTGTTGACCATTCAGAGTTGAGTCATGTTCCAGTTGTTCCTCCTGAATCAAGTCAGATTCCTGTTGACCTTCCCGAGTCAAGTCAGGTGCCCATTGACTTTCCAGAGTTGAGTCAGTTTCCAGTTGACCCTCCAGATTCGAGTCAGATGGTCATGGACCCTCCAGAGTCAGGGTTAGTCACCGTCGACCCTCCAGAGTCAGGGTTAGTTACCGTTGACCATCCAGAGTCAGGGTTAGTTCCTGTTGACCTTCCAGAGTCGAGTCAGGTTCCAGTGGACCCTCCAGAGTCGAGTCAGGTTCCAGTGGACCCTCCAGAGTCGAGTCAGGTTCCAGTGGAACCTCCAGAGTCGAGTCAGGTCCCAGTGGACCCTCCAGAGTCGAGTCAGGTCCCAGTGGACCCTCCAGAGTCGAGTCAGGTCCCAGTGAACTCTCCAGAGTCGAGTCAGGTGTTCGTGGACCCTTCAGAGTCAGGGCTAGTCACCGATGACCTTCCAGAGTCAGGGCTAGTCACCGATGACCTTCCGGAGTCAGGGCTAGTCGTCTATGACCTTCCAGAGTCAGGGCTAGTCGTCTATGACCTTCCAGAGTCAGGGCTAGGTACCATGGACTTTCCAGAGACAAGGCTAGTCACCGCTGACCTTCCAGAGTCAGGGCTAGGTACCATGGACTTTCCAGAGACAAGGCTGGTCACTGTTGACCTTTCAGAGTCAGGTCAAGTCACTGGTGATCTTCAAGGACTGTGTCAGGTCACCAATGATCTTCCCGAACAGAGTCAGGCCAGCACCGATCTTCTGGAGTCCAGTAAGAACACCAGAGGATTACCAGAGCCTCGTCGTTCCGCTGGTCCAGCCGCATGGAGGTCTGATCCACCCTGGAGGGCTTCCCCCTTGACCACACGGCAGTGGTGGTCTTCTGCTCCGCCCTGGGGGACTCCGGCCTCAACCACAGGGGTGTGGTGGTCTTCTGCTCCGCCCTGGGAGACTCCAACATCGACCAAAAGGATGTGGTGGTCTTCCGCTCCGCCCTGGGGGACTCTGGCATCGACCACAGGGACGTGGTGGTCATCTGCTCCAACCTGGAGGACTCCGACGTCAACCACAAGGATGTGGTGGTATTCCGCTCCGCCCTGGGGGGGCTTCATGTTATTGTTTGTTTTTGTTTTGTGTCTTCACTCCTGTCCCTGTTCCCCTCTGTTAGTCTGGCCCTCCGTCCCTCCCCCTGAGCCTCCACCTGTCCTCCTCCCTCCTGGTCTCCCTGTGTTGTGTTACATTCTGGTACCTGTTCCCCATGTTTTTCTTTTCTGGCCCTCCGTCCCTCCCCCTAAGCCTCCACCTGTCCGCCTCCCTCCTGGTCTCTGTTTTGTGTTTATCGTGGAGCGTCTGGGAGCCGCTCCGTAGAGGGGGGTTACTGTCACAGTGTCTGGGTTGTGTTCCCTGGGTTTCCACTAGGTATCCTCCGTTCCCACGGTGTCTGTCACCTTATCAATTCCTGTTCCCTTATTTGGTCACCTTCCTCCTTGTTTTAGTTAATTGATTGTTCCCCACCTGTTACCAGTTTCCCCATTATCCTTCTGTGTATTTATACCCAGTCTGTCTGAGTCTGTGTCACGGACTCCTTGTCTTATGTGTGATACCTTCCACAGTCTGCTCTTCCCATGTGTTCTTGTTTTGTTTTTATGTTTATTGGATTTTCTGGCTTTGTCCCTGCCTGGACTGTTTACCCTTTTGGATGCCCCTCAATAAACCTCTTACCTGCATTTGGATCTCTCCCGTGTTTCTTGTATCACCGAACGTGACACAGGTAGCCAATAAAGTCTGTGTAGAATGGGAGTAATGTGAGAAGTTTTCTTTGAAAAAGTGTTAACCCTAGCTGCAGAGTTCAAAGCTAATTTATTGTTGTGTTTGGCAAACCATAAAAAAGAGAAATACAGTAGTCAAATGGAGAAGTAATGAAGGCATGAACCAGTGTCTCTGCATCATTTATATTTAAGAAGGCATGTAAACGAGTAATATTATGGAGGTGAAATAAGGCAGATTAAGTAAGTGAAGAAATGTGAGGAAGGAAGGAGAGAGTTAAATATTATTTCCAGGTTTTTAACAGTGGTGGAAGGTCAAACAAGGACTCCAGCAATGTTCACACTGTTGAAACAGAAATTATACACATTTTTGGGTGAACCAACAAGAATTAGATCTGTTTATCAGAGTTGAGTTAGAGAAAGTTACTGGTCATCCAATAATGTATATCATTGGGGGGGGGGGGGGGGGGGGTGAAATGCTCGTTTTCACTCAATGGGTCTCATTCATGAAACACGAGCAGAACGAATTTTTGTGTAAATCGCGTGTAAAGTGGTTTTGGCATAAATTTTCGGATTCATTAAAACGTTCGTATTTTCCAAATGTTAGTTGGTACGAAAGAAATCTACACATGCTCCCAGCCAAGCGTAAATAGTGCGTTTAACTTCTGAACGTTTTACACATTAATACAGCTGCATTTTAATTCACCTTAATCAGGTACACAGCATTTTGAAAAAAAAAAAAAATATATATATATATATATATATTAATTACATACGGGTTTTCTTTTAACTTTTATTATGAGAGCCAGTAATAGGATCTGTAATATGCTGCCAAACTTCTTTTTTTAGGACCTGATACGCCACTAGTACTACGCTTGAAAATAAAATGTGGCATTTTGAATGAACTTCTGATAATAAAACTTCAATTTCTGCAGATGAGAAATGTTTCTTTTTCAGTCGCTTTTGAGAAGACATGTTGAAATCCTTCGTTTGGTGTCATAATATGATGCTCACATATAGTTGTCAGTCGGATTTAATGGGCGGGATTTATGGTAATTGAGAGTGAGCGTGCACGCGCGTCCCATTTACGACTGATTGGAATTCATTAACACACACACACATTTCACTATCGCATCTGACGTTTACGAAGTTTTTGTGAATCAGGAGAAGAGTTTTCGGGAAGTTCTCTTTACGCGCAAATCACTCAGATATTTACTCGTATATTTACGAATGTTTCATGAATGAGACCCATTATCTTGTTAATCTTGAGTACCTATAGAATAGTACTGCATCCTTCATAACTCCAAAAAGTCTTTATTTTTATTATATTTATAAGAGAAAGATAGCCTGTACCGATTTTTCCCAGAAAAACACGAGCGCCTAGAGGCGTGACATGTGGGCGGAGCTAAAGAATCAAGAGCGCCAGTAGGCTTTTGCGTTCAGAGCATTTGTAAGCTGTGACACAGATCCAGAGGCTGAAATTTAACAAGAGCAACATCAGCAAAGGCGTCTCTATGTGGTATGTACTGAAACTGTATATATTTTGCTATTAAGTTCCACTTTGTCGTCTTTTTTTTTTTTTTTAAGCTGTACATGTGGAAAGTGCAGTTTGATGACAACATCGCATGTTGTTTACTTGATGTGCTTACGCGCTGATAGCTAAGTTAACAACACAGAGATATTTGAAGCGGTCTTACTCACCGCATGTGGTTCCAACACACGATCGTGACCCTTTTTCGTTGGGACTGCATTATCCTTAAGAAATAAACGATGTGCAAATCCGGCGTCAAACTGGACCTTGTTTGTAAAACAAGCATCTTCGAAATGCAGGGAACAAACAAAAACACTTGCACAACTCCGTTGATGCTCTGTAAAAATAAACTCCATCCACTGGTCCCTTAATGCTGTTTCTCTTTTGGTAATCTGTGCAGGGTTGTCTTGCCCTGGCAACCAAAAACACACTTCTTTTGTGACTTTTCGCGACGCTCTCGCTCTGATCAGGGAATGCCTGTGCTCAGCCTCTCAGTGCTCTGCTATACGGGAGCGTGCGCTCTTCCGGCAGAAGTGCCTTAGGACCCATATAAGGAAATTCCGCTTCATCTAACGTCACACAGAGCCAACTCGAAAAAACAACTTTCCGAAACTTGTGACAAACCGGAAGAGGTTTTTTTGGAACAAAAATACTCCTTCAAACGTACAACTTAATTTTTGAAACTTTTTCCATGTTTAGCATGGGAATCCAACTCTTTAACAGTGAAAAAAACTCAGTATGCATGAAATAGCATTTCAATTTAGCACATTTAAAATGTGTTAGCTTACCTTTTCAAACTACAATCACATTAAAAGCACAGTTATGATTTCTTAAAATGCTAAGTAGACAGCTAACTAGGTTTAGAAACATAGGATTTTAAATGCCTTTTTTAAGAAAAGGCAGTAGTGAACACTGGACATTTGAAATCCAATTTCAAAGATTTATATGCTTCATGAGCAGCAGTGTGTCACACTGAAATTTACATGTCAAGTTATCTTTTCTGTCTTCCACAGAAAAAAAAAAAAAACTCTGCTATCCAATTTCTGTAGTACTTATAAATACAACCTGGTCTCATTGGAAATATGTACCTATGTACATATGAGGATCATTAGTGAAGGTCAACAGTGTGAAAACTTTCCATTTTAAACTGAATCAGTTATCCTATTCAGTCTCCTGAAAAGCAAAATTACATAGTGAAACTGTATTCCAGTGTCGCTCGCTTACAAAAGAGATGAACCAGTGAGATAATTACTAGCTATGACTCTTAACTATAGCCCAATGACATTCTGTTTAGCTTTTGTGTAGTGTTAAATAGATATCATGGCTGCCATTGATTTCATTTTGCACCTGTGACATAGTTAAATCCAAAAGCCTAGCAACCATTATGTTAAAAAAAGTTATTTGCTGCTAGATCACTATTAGCCTATTTATTTTCACTGTCTAATTCAGCCTACACCATTTGTGCTATGAATATTATCAAATCATGCAAGCTTGATCAGAAGATCACATATAAAATTATATTTTCTATGTGATTGGACGTCAATTTTCTGACAATTAAAATATTTATAAACAATGTCAAAGCAAAATCTACCACCTCAGGCTCATTAGAAATACATGCTTGTGGAGATGTTTCTACAACAACAATATTACGTCCCTTATTGCACATTTCGTCATGTCTAAAGTATCATGTAATACTGGTGATTTGTTCTTGAATGAATCAGTCTTAAAATAGGTGCTCACTATGTGATTTTGCCCACAATTTAGCCATCTAAATCAAACTTCGCAAATCCTAAATGATTAATCTGATCCTAAGCCAAAATCTGTAGCCTTTGATCACAAGTTAACATATTCATGGACTGCCAATTAATCATCATTTTGATCAAATTTTCCTGTTTGCGATTGTTTTGTTTGCTATTTATCATTTCAATCACTGGCTCCTTTCACAATTGCATACTTCCCTACTATATAGTAGGCAAAAAAGTATGTGAAAAGATTAGTATGATCTACTTCTTACAAGATTCTGAAGTACACATCCATGGAGACTTTACTATCCTATGAGGCTATGGGACACGATTTGTGAATGTAAGTGAAGCAATGCAACTGATGCAGGCAGATCACAAAATAATAACATGGCGGATATATAGTATGTCAGAAATAAATTCATTCTACACAAATTTATACCATGTAGAACATGTTTTCACAGGTGCAAAATATTTACTTAATCAAAAGAAGAACCTGTTTACAAGTGTACAAGTGTGTCCTTCCAAAAGAGTCAAAATGAGTAAAGACAGAGAAGCAGGGTGATACTAAACAGTGAAAATCAGCTAGTAATGCACAATTTTACAAGGAACAAATACACATCATTACCACAGACAATATGCAATGCAGTCAGGCTTTGGATATTGCCAAAGGTTAGCATCTTTTATGTTCAATGCCCAAGTTTTTCAAATAAATATCCTTAAAAAAAGAATCTGAACAACACATTTCCAGAGATGCCATCCTTTCATAATAATACAGTTGAGCAGCAGACATTCCTGTGAGTACAGATAATCCCAAATCTGTGTGCTGAGAACAGTCCTGCTAAAATATTTAATGTGAAGGTTGAGATAATAAAAACACACTGGCTTTTGCAGAGAATCTCACGCTGATTCCCAGTTATCGTTAGATATGCAAAGGAGACTCCTCATACATAAACAACATTCTGTTCTGTGCAGCGCAGAGACTTGTGTTTGTGTCTGAAGCAGTGTGAATCAAAGGGAACCTCTGGCTGATAACCTGCACAGACCTCAGTATGAAGGCCCGGGACGCCCATCATTCGCCCTGTCCTCTGGGGAACTGTAAATTAGGCGCTAATGTGAATGTACGATGTCAGTTTCCACAGAATGTTTTTTTTGTTTTGTTTCTCCTAACAAGGCCAACTGGGAAGAACTCCACTTTCCCACTTGTTTTCGCTCCTACTCTTTCCCGCATTGTTCTTATATTCTCATCTGACCCTCATAAAAGGGATTTACTCTGTCCCTAATGTTTCAGACTTTGTAAAATGTTGTTTTTAGTTATGTTTGACTGAAACATTTGAAATGATCCTCAAGACCTGCTGTGATAGAGGGACCAGGATATATAGAGATTTAGGGGTGGGATTTTAATGATAATTTTGACAAATTTTGTGTTTATTTTTTTATGTTTTCCTCAAATTATATTTATGGCTTGCTTCAAACCTTAAATATTTATTTTCCCAAGGACAACATTTTTTATAAAAAGTACATTTATTGTTTTTTTATAAAGACCATATGCCATATTTAATGTTTTTTTCTTTAGATGTTGTCAAAATAAGTCTCATCAAGCAACTTTTCTAAATACTTTATACAATATTCAACTCATGTATTTGAATCAGAATAATGTAACTTATGTTAAAATGACTAATACAGCTAAGTTGATTGTTCTTAAAAATTGAAGGCAACAACTTTAATGCACTTTAAATAAAATACATGTTTTTATTATTAATATTGCAGTGCAGACTACCTGATCATGCAGCAATTACTCAAAACCTTCTATCAGTTACATAGAAATGCTCTAAACTGCTCAGAACACCTTCACAACCTCGTAGCATGACTCTGCTAACTGACTTGGCATCCTGCCAGCAAGTTTTGAACATGCAAGTACCATTCTTTTAAAAAAAAAAAAAAAAATCTTTATCCAGTTATATCCATTTTTTGTTGTTGTGATTATTCCATCTGTCCAACCATCTCCTATTTACAGCATCCGTGAATAATCAGGCAAGTCATCAATGAATGCATCATACGCAGGTGTTTGAGTTTGTGTGCTTCCTGCAGTTGTGTTCAGATGAGTCAAAGAGACTGATATAATGTGAGTATGTAATTGAGTCTGATTGGCGTTTTCCTGGGGCAGCAGATGTTGGGTGGATGCTGGTGCAGAAAACTCATTACACCAGTGGGGAATATGGAGAATATTGTCATTTCCTAACATTCAATCATCTGCAATTACTTACCACACGACTTGTGAGTTTTCTGACTTTTAAATGGCACACTGTCAAGCCATGTCTTCTCAAACTATTGTCATTTTGACTGGGCAAGCGTAGAGTTCAGGTAATTTCCATCACTGTTGGTTTTGTACCTGGTTAGAAGTGGAATACCTGATGCAATTTAAATAAGGGCCATTTCCCAATGAATCCTTCAGCTGAAGTTCCACCAATCACCCTAAAACAGACCACAGTGGTTTCTGTCACAATGAATCAATAGTCATTCTAATGGCAACGGACCCAAGGCAGAAAAGGTAAAGTGGGTATGATGAGCACATTTATGCTTGTTTCGGTCGGAATGAGAGGTCAGGACCAAGTTGACTTCTTACATCAGTTGTAAGTGTCATTCACATCATTCACATTTTTTTACATGCTCAACAGAATAGAGAACATTCTGGAAGTCCCCTAATGACTTGAGCCTGATTCGAGGAGGGAACAGGCCTGTGCTCCTTCAGTACCCTGAGAGTCAGAATCACCGCAGGACATAAAGGCCCCGGCTCACTCACACATGATGGGTTTTCTCTCTTTAATCAGGGTGACAAATGGAGCCCAAATGCCTAATGATTCCACAGAGAACTGCATGAAAAGCAAAACCATTTGGTAAGACATACAAAAATATGTGTGGTCGGGGTTCATTTGTCAGTTTTTGTCTTCTTTGTCAACTTCTTATTTATTATCTGCTAAAACTGTTTAGCTAAATGAAGTTCATGCAGCATGAAAATGTAAGGTATTTAATAGCTAAAGAAAACATTACCAAACATAATATAATTTTTACATTATTATATTATATTATATTATATTATATTATATTATATTATATTATGCTTGACAGATCATTAGTTGATATAGGCCAATAATGTGATGAGATCTATTGATTTGTATTTAAAAAATCAACAAAAATATATATTTTAATTATGTTTTTGTATTTTTTATGATTGTATTTTTTTCTATAATAAAACCAACTACAAGGATAGACCGATAATATCACAGTATTATACAACATACATTTCATAATATTAATTATAATAATGATAATAATAATAATTGGATGCATTTATATATATATATATATATATATATATTTTTTTTTTTTTTTTACTCAAAGTAATATAAAAAATACTTTAGGGAGAAATTTTACATTATGTTATATATTATATGTTTATATTTATTATATCATAATTCTGTGTTATGTAATTTTTGTAATGACTTATTAAAGTTATCAGATTTTACCAAATGAACTTTTTCATAAAATTAATTCACCTATTATGCTAATGACACATAACTGTTTAATATGATAAATAACTGTTTAATATATTTCTAAAATACAACCTCTCAAGTGTGTGTATCATTTTCGAAGTGTGTACTTACATAATAAGCTTCATAAACAAAATTCTGTCCAAAAGCACCATCCTCAATTCCTCTGCTTTGAATGAACTGCATCCACTCTGATGAATGGAAATGCTCCAAAACCACAAGAGCAAGACCTGCATGGGCTGAGAGAGAATAATGCTTTATCAAGATTACATTTCATTGGGAGAGTGAAAAGTAAATGCAACTCTCCCAGGATTAGATTGTCTGTCTCTCTCTCTCTCCATATCCTCCTATATTCATCTTTATTCATCCTCTCTGCTTTTGTTCAGAGTCACTCAGTGATGCAAGCACACGTTTGCTAAATGTTAAATCTTCTTCGTCCTTCATCATATTTGTACATATAATGTCCAGATCACCTCCATTTGAGCACATCAGAGGTTGAGCCAAATTCATTATAGACATAACCTAATTTACAACTTAAATGGATAAAATTTAAATCCTGTCATTGATTACTCAACCTCATGTCGTTCAAAGCCTACTAGTATTGTATGAAAAAAGCAGCACAAACATTCTGCTAAATTTCTCCTTTTGAGTTCCACAGGAGAAAGAAGTCATATAGGTAGGTTTGGAACGACATGAATGTGAGTAAATGATGACAGAACTTACAATTTTTCTTTGTTTAGCATCTTGCTGGTGTATTTGGAGTGAGAACATGCTTTCTCTCTCATAACGACAGGCATGAGAGCACAGATTAGGGTGAATGAATCCATAGTGAATCACTTAGCCATTCTGTTATCAGCCCTGCTGTGTGCTTAATATTTATCTTCAGTCGTGTGTGTGTGTGTGTGTGTGTGTGTGTGTGTAATTGATCAATATACTTTGTTACCTAGAAATCGGACTGTGGACCTTTTAAGCAGGCACAACAAAATGTCCAATATGGAGCTTTAAATAGCACAGTCGTCTCATTAAAGCACAGTTTAATAACTGATATCCTCCTGACCACTTTTAAAAGCAATCATTTAGAAATACATCTCAATAGCTGGACAAATTAATTTGCCCCAAATTAGATGAATCCGTAATCAATTTAAATCAATTAAATGATAAATTAAATATCCACTCTATAAACATACATATATATATATATATATATATATATATATATATATATATATATATATATATATATATATATATATATTAGACTCAGATTCACTTTTTGTAATATACTGTACATACACATCCATACATCCGTATATGAGTGATTCAGTTCGACCCCCATCATGTAATCATTGCTAGCTTTCAGGTTGCCATTGGACTGTGTGTGCAGTGAAAAAAAAAAGAAAAGAAAATTGAACACCTTCGTCATGTGGTACAAAAATGCCTAAATAAAGATGTCCACACAATAGAGGAGTTACAGCATCAAGGTTATGAGAATAACCTGCTAAACCCTGATGCCTCAGTAAAAATAGCACTTTTAATGTTTTAAGTACACTACAAGTGCATTTTCAATACCTATTCATTCTGTTTCACATGGGATAGTATAAACTTCCAGAAATTTGCTTGCTCGTGTGCTTAAATATATTTAAAGGGGGGGTGAAATGCTCGTTTTCACTCAATCTCCTGTTAATCTTGAGTACCTATAGAGTAGTACTGCATCCTTCATAACTCCAAAAAGTCTTTAGTTTTATTATATTCATAAGAGAAAGATGGTCTGTACCGATTTTTCCCGGAAAAACATGACCGACTGGAGGCGTGACGTGTGGGCGGAGCTAAAGAATCACGAGCGCCAGTAGGATTTTGCGTTGAGAGCGTTTGGAAGCTGTGACATTACCTTGAGGGAAAAACCATCAACCAAAACAAACCATGGCTTACAGTCAGATTCAGCCGTTTATTTATGATCCAGAATCAGATCTCGAGGCTGAAACTGAACGAGAGCAGCAGCAGCAACGACTCGCTCCGAGCAGGGCTCGAACCCGGGTCTCCGGCATGGGAGGGGACGCACTAACAAGGAGGCAGAGATATTTGAAGCAGTTTTACTCACCGCCTGTGGTTCCAACACACAATCGTGACCCTTTTACGTTGGGATTGCATCATCCTTAAGAAATAAACGATACGCAAATCCGTCGTCAAACTGGGCCTTGTTTGTAAAACAAGCATTTTCGAAATGCAGGGAACAAACACAAACACTTGCACAACTCCGTTGATGCTCTGTAAAAATAAACTCCATCCACTGGTCCCTTAATGCTGTTTTTTCTTTGGTAATCTGTGCAGGGTTGTCTTGCCCTGGCAACCAAAAACACACTCCTTTTGTGACATTTCGCGACGCTCTCGCTCTAATCAGTGATTGTCTGTGCTCAGCCTCTCAGTGCTCTGCTATACGGGAGCGCGGCGCTCTTCCGGCAGAAGTGCCCTCAGGACCCATATAAGGAAATTCCGCTCCATCTAACGTCACACAGAGCCATACTCGAAAAAAACTTTCCGAAACTTGTGACAAACCGGAAGAGGTTTTTTCGGAACAAAAATACTCCTTCAAACGTACAACTTAATTTTTGAAACTTTGTCCATGTTTAGCATGGGAATCCAACTCTTTAACAGTGTAAAAAAAACTCAGTATGCATGAAATAGCATTTCACCCCCCTTTTAATTATTATCCTGACTATTTACATATGCTGTTAAACATACATGATGCTGTCTAACAGAATCAAAATATAGAGCTTACGTTATAGCCAAAGCTTAATAAGGATTTGACAGTCAAATAAATTTTATAATGTTGCAAACCCTTAAAAGCTTTGTTCGTCTTCAGAGCACAATTTAAGATATTTTAGATGAAAACCGGGAGGCTTGTGACTGTACCATAGACTGCCAAATAAATACACTGTCAAGGTCCAGAAAAGTATGAAAGACATCGTCAGAATAGTCCATCTGCAATCAGTGGTTCAACCGTAATGTTATGAAGCGACAAGAATACTTTTTGTACACGAAGAAAACAAAAATAATGACTTTATTCAACAATTTGTCTCCTCCGTGTCCCTCCACACATCAGTGTAGCGCCATTTTGGAAAATATTTGCTGAATGCAAACTGCCTACGCGCTTCTGTTTCAGCCGCGACACACGGATACGTTTTCTACGGCGTAGGCACGGCTGACACAGAAGACCATTAGCTGCCTGCGTTCTGATCATATTCTCCAAAATGGCTATATGGTGATGTGGAGAGACACAGAGGACACAAATTGATGAATAAAGTCATTATTTTTGTTTTCTTTGCATACAAAAAGTATTCTCGTCGCTTCATAACATTACAGTTGAACCACTGTGTGCAGATGGACTATTCTGACGATGTCTTTCATACTTCTCTGGACCTTGACGGTGTCATTTACTTGAAAGTCAATTTGACAGTCTTTATCCAAAATATATTAAATTGTTTTCTGAAGACAAACTAAGCTTTTATGGGTTTGGAACGACATTGAGGTAAGTGATTAAAGACAAAATTTGCATTTTGTGGCAGAGTATCCTTTTCAGGAGCTTGCTTTTGTTATTTAAAGGGATATATCTAAAAAATCTATTAGAACAATTAAAAAAATAGAGAGAGTTGAGTCAAATGTATTTATGTAGCACTTTTTACAATACAATTGTTTGAAAGCAGCTTTACAAAAATTATGTTGTTCGTGTTTATACATTTCTTAATATCTTCATGTTTTATTGTCACATTTAGCAGATTTGAACTGGGTGTAGTTTCTATTTTACATTGATAAAAGCTATCAAGCAGTTCAGAATTGCTGTAGTATATATCACCCTACACTCTTAAAAATAAAGTTTCCAAAAGGGGGTTTCAGTAAAAGAACCTTTCAGTAAAACATTTTTCTGAGTGTGAAGAACATTTTAAAAAATCTAAAGTACAGTTGAACTAAAGAACATCATGTGCAGTGGAAAGATTCCATGAATGTTAAAGGTTCTTCATGGAACCATCAATGCCAGTAAAGAACCTTTTTTTTCAAGATTGTGTAGGCACTGTATTGGACACACTCATATATCTAACTTGATTTAGCAAGTTTAATGTTTAATCCACTATATTAAAGAGCCACACAGATGGGAAATCAAAAATTACCTGTATTACAGTGTATGATGTAGCTGTCCATCAGTGTAAACAATGTGCAAAGTAATTAAACCAAAAAGTACACGATTTATAAAGTTATTGGCTTCTAAAGTAAGGAGTCGACTCTGAATCGCTGAAACGAGTCGTTATAGATTTCAAATCTCTTGCCCATCTCTATGTACGTCACTAGGAACACTTTGCATAATAAACTCCGCCTACCATCTTGAGAGAAATGGTACTCTGACCTGCCCCACTCCACACACAGACGCTCTGGTTGGTGTGATAGCATCATATCGAGGAGACAGTGTGTTTTTAATTGTAAAGGCAAGTTTGTTTTATTTTCACTGCCAAAGAATGAAGATCAGAAGAACCAATGGCTAAAATTCATTTTCACCACAATACCAGAGCAGTACAACAAATCCCTTTTGTTGTGTTCACAACATTTCACTGATGACTGCTTTTCTAATCTCGGTGAGTACAGCGGGATTTTCAAAGCGTTTGGCCATAAAAGAGGGTTCATTACCAAATGTATTTAGAACAACGAGCTTCTCCGAATCACAACGCAAAGTATGATTATGAAGTTATGTGTCTGTTTTCTCCCGAGCGTCTTATCAGTATGTGTGCTGTCTGCAGCCTGTCTGCGCTGATCGTCATGTACAAACACGTCATTAAAATGAAGTGTAACTCCGTGAATACTCAACGAAGAGACATGAGAGAGAGATCTATAGAAAGCTTGACATGTCTTCTTTAAAACTAAACAAGTGCTGCAGAAAACAGATATTCTGTGAGTTAGTTGACCAATCAGAACACAGTATGCTACCGAAAGGTGGGGTTTAAGGAAACCGAATCTTTTGAACAGCTTCGCGCGAACCGTTTGGGGATCTCTGGGAATTGAGGTAATTTTAAAATGATATTTTGAAAAAATGACAGTGTTTTTTAACCTTGGATGGAGTTAAACCTAATGTACAGAACTTATAAACAGTGATAGGAAGCTTAGAATTTTCATCTTACTGGCTCTTTAAAGGTTCAGGGTTTGACAGCTAATCGTTGAAATGGGTACTTCAGTCCAAATTCAAAATACTGGAAATAATTGTTTCTCCTACACCTTTCTCCTCAGACTCAAGGCTAACAATGGTTGTTAGATTAAGATTACACAACAGCAACAAGAGCAACTGACAATAGAAGGTGATGAGCTGTGGCTGTCATTGTAATCTGATAAGTTAATTTATCCATCTTTAATATGCCTCAGGTCTTACAGCTTTTTAATTATGTTGCTGCACTGTTTTCCCCCAACTGGCCACCCAGGGTAGTGAGCAGAATCACACAGACCAAAACAATTGTTTTTCAGAGAAACATGTTTGCTAATCATAGGCAATCAAATAATGGTGTTTTTCGGCTCACCTTCCCATCTTCAATTCAGCTGAGGCAAAGCCATTATTCCCTGACATCACTGTTGAATGGTCACCCCTGCACTCCATTACCGCTTCACAGAAAGGCTTCCAACACCTCACACAATTACCAAGAGTTCATCAAGGGCATTGGGCTGGATGGGCAAAGGACACAACAGCTACAACAAAACACTACAACAAAACAACAGAGGAGCAAGAACAGCACTGTCCTGGGAAGCAGATGAGGTGGTACTGTACGTCATCAACTATTGACCACATCTTTCCACCAACATGAAAGAAACCGAACTCAAATGCTGAACAACTCTTTTCAGTCTTTCAGAAAAGCCTCTGCTTATGCTCCAGGTCCACTGTTTCTTTGCTGTGAGCCAAATTAATAATGACTGATATTTACCCCTGCCCTTCTGCCTACCCATGTCTTTCCTAGTATAGTTCCTGTAATGCCCTGGCCTTTCTGGAAAAGGACCACAAAATGTTTCACCTACCCTCAAAGTCTAATCTTTCAGCTGGTGTGGGACAGATTGAGAGAGACTGGAAAGACCTTGGGTGACATGACCTGACCGACAAAACAAAGCCAAAACTGCCAGCACTGGAAGATTGTGTTGCATAAACATGACATGGATGGTGGATGTTCATGTCTTATTCAGAAGATCCCACATACTCACACTCATTTCAATACGGCTTCAAAAAGATGAATTGGCCAGTTGAATGCAGGTAACATGTACTTTTATTTTTTTAATGTTTGTCTTTTTATCTACTCTTCTGCTACATCGTTCTATTTTGTGGTTTGGATGCTGGTGTCCATACAAGGCTTCTCATAACCTACTTCTCATAAACTATGACTGGAATTCATAGTTTATTGCCATATTAATAATATGTTGAATTTTAAATGGTCAAAATCCATATATTGAGAATATATTTAAGTATTTTACATTTTCACATTAAAAGTGAATTTTTACAAATATTAATGTAAAGTAAAACTTTTCATTTAACATTCACTTTTTAAATACTTTTTAATGAATTATTATATTAAATGCAAGTGCAATTTTTGAATACACATGCAATACAGATAAAGCACACTTCTTCTTCACAAAGCCAGTGTTAAACCAGCATTAATAAGCATAAAGCAGCACGGAAGTCCTTGTCTAATTTTATCTTTTTTGTCATGTCTTGGGGGATGCAGGTTGGGGATTAGGGTCAGCTATGGGCGTAGGTTTGGTCTCAGCTTTGGTAGGGACACCCCCATATTTGTGTGGCTAGCTAGTTATTTTGCCTACTTACACTCTGACTCTGCTTTATGAAAAAGCTTCTTATGTCCCTTTTCTTCTTCTTGGGTGGCATCTACAAAGTACAAAAAGGGGAAAAAAAGAGAGACAGCCCTTGTAACTTTACCGTCGGTGTCGTTAACATGCGCGCACACACAAACCACCCACTCGCTCGCTGCTAGTGCAAGCCCAAAAGCAGTCCCGGCCCACGCGTGTAGTCTGTCAGATACCCCGCCGCCAATCAAATTACAGCGTTTCTTGTACTGTCGTCGTCCTGGCCGTTAGAATCGATCTAAATAGCAGTGCAAAGATCCAAATAGCAGTTCAAATGAGCTTGCTAAATATTGGTGGGGACAAATTTGTCATCTCAAAATATTGATAGGGACTAGTACCTAGCGTCCCCCCCTAAACCTACGCCCATGGGGTCAGCTATAGGTCAGCTGTATAGGTTCACAACTGAGATATTGACTAAATCCTTTGATAGCGTTCCAGTTTAATCAGGAGATTTTCCTGATTCCCTATCAAAACTCAATCTTGAAAAACGAAAACGGTCTTGGTTCAGAAGTAGCTCCTCCTGCAAGCGGAGACAAGTGGAAAATGGCAATCCAGCCCTGTAATATACACAGTGAGTGACTTTGACAAAAATAATTTATCACAGCAGTTTTGTGGTCGACACAACTGTCTTTTCATGACTGATTCAGAAGGTCGGTGGGGAGGAGAAAAAGAGCATAACGTCTTCGATTTATTATTGTGAAGGGAGAGAATAATGCGTCTCTATGAAAGTACCCGAGGAGACCGAGCGTTGAGATCTGACAAGCGTTGGTTGTAGCCTTATAGGATTTTTCTCTGTGGCTGAGAATTGATCACATGGCAGCGACAAAATTGCTGTTGTCAGGGTCAGCCAGCTGTCAAGACACCATCCAGACCTGATTAATAGAGTCCAGTGGTACTCAGAGAACTCAGAGAACCAGGACCGAGCGCTGCACTGCTACAGCTAAATTCGATAGCGTCTGAACCACAGGTAAATTGGATCTGCCAACATTTCTGAGCAGTTACAACATGCTAAATTGGATGCTTTTGTGTGATTACACAATCCATAGCTCCCAGTGAAGTATTTGATCAGTCAAGCCTCTGTAGGGCACAGGCTAATATAGTTCAGAGGTGCAAACTCAAGCAGATCAATGGAAAGGTTAACGATTTTGAACACACTAAGAGATGAAGATAAGGTTATGATAGCACACTATGAGATAATAGCCTCTGGTGGACTAGAAGTGCTTTAGATATGGATGTTTCCAAAGCTGAATACCTTATACTGAAAGGCATGAACAATAATTCTACCAAGTACTTAAAGAAAATAACTATTCATTTGAACATTTTCCAACAAGAAGAAAGTGGTATTTTCAAGCATACTTACAATTACGATACAGTGGTGAGTCTGTGAAGCCAATGCGATAGACTGTGATTGAAATCCAGAAGTGTGAAGTTCTCACAGTGTGATATCAGTTTTAAAACAGATGGCCGTGTTGCTGTGATTTTAATTGTGCGCAATAAAAACAATTTTGAACCTTTTGATTCATATGGATTACTCTTACAATGACTTTTAAAAGCATCCAAGTTCTGGTTACGTGGACTTTCAGTGGAGGAACAGAGACAATTTTTCATTAAAATATCCTTATGTGATTTTTGCCCCACACATGACATGCTAGAAAAAAAAAAAATTTTGCACACAATTTACTAATTCGTTTCCTCAATGTACTAAAACATGCACATGATTACTATTACATTCCCTCGATTTGCTAAATCGTGTGCGCAATTTAGCAAATCGAAGGAACAAATTAGTAAATCATGCACAATTTATAAATCGAGTGAACAAAATATTAAATCAAGAGCAATGGAGTAGTAATCGTGTGCACGTTTTAGTACATTGAGGAAACAAATTAGTACGGGTACGTATTGTGCAGGGCTCCATAATTTTAAGACGTCACTGTCAGGGATCTGCAAGAAATGGGACCCAAGTGCAGAATGAGCAGACGAGGGTATTTTATTAACAAAACAGACTAGAACAGCTCAGGGAATTTGCAGTGAAACGGTTCAAACAGATGGGCAGGGCAGACAACAATACGGGCAGGAGGGATGACCACCGAGACGGTCCGGGATGACCACGGGCTCAAGCACAGAGGAGGCAGCTCCAGAGGAAGGACCAGGCAGACACACACAGGAAACCCGTAGCTTCAAGTGAAACTCAAAATGTCACCAGTCTAGTCGCCAGGCAGAGACTCACGAGACTTGACACGTGAGAGAGGTGAGCTGCTTCCAGGCAGTGGGGTTCAGTGGCCAGGAAATCTGAGTGCGGGCAAGACAGGACAATACACAAAAACAAGCAAGACTCAAAACGACAGACAATTGAAAACAAAGAGTGAGCTAAAAGCAAAATAAATAACCAAAACTATCCAAAGAAATAAGTCAGAGTTTAAAAACTAAAAGCCAGGATCCAAAAAGGAACTGCAATCTCAAATAGAATAAATGAAAAACTAACTGAAAAAGAAAAAAACTAGATTAGGATCAATTCCAGCCCAAGAAACAGGTAAACACCAAAATCAAACCAGCAGAGACACAATGAAAGGGAATCCAATATATAGAGCAGTCCACATGAGGATCAGGTGAAAACAATCAAGCCGACAAGGGCTAAACAAGGGGGCGTGACCAGGGGTAACAAAGAGGTGGGACAAGAGCACGTGGCAGACACGAACAAAGACAAAACTATGTGCTTAGACACAAAACAAACAAACAAACATGGAACAGAGACAATATGGACAGGACTGTCAGGCTAGGATCCTGACAATCATACTGTTGTTATTTATATATTCTTTTTTTTTTTTTACCAGATTCATTCTTGGTTTTATTTTACATAATGATTTTAGATAGTGTATATAGGATAATGGCTTTACTCACACTAGTAATTTTAAAACACTCATCTGCATGGACAGGAAATTAGTCACATAATGGTGTGTCACACTGGATCTGTCCAAGTTCTCCTCAACATCATACTTGCCCTTCTTTGTACAAACAGTACTTTGCAATGCAACCAAACTGGTAAAAAAAAATGGCTTTGTTAAGAATTACAGCTGTGTCTTAAAGGTGGATTGTACCTTGAAGCGAACAGAGATAATGTTGTTGGGATGTTGTCATGTGTTGCTGTTCTTAGGGAATTTTGGGATCCTGAAGTCTCAGGAAAGTTATTGCAATTTAATGAAAGATTTTGAAGATACGGCCAGAGATATGTATTAAGGGAGTAGTTCACTCAAAATGAAAATGTTATGAAAATTACTCACACTCAGTTCATCCAAGATGAAGATGAGTTTGTTTCTTCATCAGAACAGATTTGGAGAAATGTAGCATTCCATCACTTGCCCACCAATAGATCCTCTGCAGTGAATGGGTGCCGTCAGAGGGAGAATTCAAACAGCTGATAAAAACATCCCATCACAAACTCATGAATCTTGAATGGTCTGAGAGTAAGTGCATTTTCTGCAAAATTTTAGTTTTGGATAAATAATTCCTTTAAAGAAATATTAATGCTTACTAAAAAAAAATAAATGCTGATTTCTCACTCACTTTCTCTCAAAGACACAACACTTGTGAAAAAGAAGTGCACTTAATTCTATAAAATGCGTATGTAGTTTACTGCCGTTGACATCTTATACTGAACCTGGAATATTCCTGAAAATAAACAGATTACATCGTTATTCCACCTTGAGTTGGAAGTACATACATTTACTGAAAACACTGATTCATGCACGAATGCATAATTCAGGGGGGAAAGATCATAAAGAGCATACAATCTGGGATCCTATGGCATAATAATTAACGAACTCTGATATGAAATGGACTAATCAGCACAATTAGTATGTGAATAAGATGCAACCAGAGACAACACATTATCTGGTCCCATCCTGAGTGGAGCCGAGACTGACCTCTACCAGACCAACCAGTCGACATGGAAACCAACCCCCTCAGCTGTGCACTAATTAGAGTCATGGTGTGCAGATCAGCCACTCCCTGGCACACGCTTCCGCTCCGGAGAACACTGCTCTCCGCTCACACACCTGCTGGACTTATTAGTAAAAGCACAATATTTACTGAGTGAATATCTCATACTCATGTTCACAGCAATAAAACACCAAACACTCCAGAGAGCAAGACTGAGAGACTCGGTGGCTCTGTAAATGCAGTCATTGAATGTGTGCACAAAGTCAAATTGGTTTTTTTTACTCTCTGGAGCAAAGAACAGGCTTTCCATATATGTCCAATTAAAGAGTCATCCAAACGCTGTTCCAGAATTTTGGAACAATGCTTTATGTCCTGGACCGACTCCATCAAAAACAAATTACACCTCACAATGTGATGTATTACTCTGGCGGGCGGCTCAAGGGACAGAGAGCAGTGAACCGACAACAATCTGGTAAAGACATTTATCACACGATGGGTGACGGCGAAGAACTATTCTTTAGTCGCTTATAGCATACTAATACAACACAACAAATTTTACAAGTTTGTAATTGCTGGTGGGAAAGCAGATACTTTTAAGTATGTATAACAGTATGGGTACATTTATTTCATATTTATTTATAAAAAAAAACAGTCGTGGAATCTTTCATATTTTGAAAACATCACAAACTTTGTGTAGTGGGCATTATTATGTCTAGACAGATGGATACATACAAAAACGTTCAGAAACAGCAAACCATCTGGCCACGTTCAACTCTTTTAAAGTGTTATGACATCAACAATTATGTCAATAACCCAACGCACAGGATTTTTGACGTTCACACTAATATTTCATTTTGTTTTGCAAAACATGTGTCCAAATGTAGCGTCTGGCAGGCACACTGACACTGATGTATGTAATAGCTGTGGAAATCTATTAGTGCACCTGCCGTTATGTAATATGTTTCTCTCTTAATGGCTTCCCATAAAGTGCCTTTGGGAAATCCTGTGAAAGCCAGATGTAGACATACTGTACACAGCAATGTCTTGAGCAAATCTGTATCAAGACGACACTGATCCAGTCAGTTTAATTGAATATTCTGCTGGAGACAGCAGCCATGACGCTCATATCAAGTGTGTACTACAGCCGCTTTCTGACATGTACTATAGTTCATGTCACAGCCAGGGGAGAATCGGTTTTGACGTTTGCAACCTCCATGATCTGGCTAAATGAAAATGCATTTATCATTCAGAGAGAAAATCGACAAATGAGATGATTTCAGAATCTCAGCTGTTTCTTAGACAGCCAAGAGATTAAATACAGAGACCCAATAATATCACGTGCGCCTGCTGTATCGTTTCAGAAAGACGTCAACAACATCTCAAACTGCACTCAGATTTGCAGAGATAATCGAATTAAAAGTTAAAAACCTCAATATAGCATGAAACAACCTCTCATTCAGTTCTTACAGGCCAAAATTATCTGAGAAATTCTAACCATATTCATTTTATAACTCTACACTGTAAAAAAAACAAAAAAAACAAGGAGAACGTTTTACAAGACAGTTTCAGACAATACAACTTTCTTTTATGTATGTATTTGTGTGTGTGTGTGTGTCTTACTACTTTCAAATACGCTTCTTTCTTTCTTTCTTTCTTTCTTTCTTTCTTTCTTTCTCAAAGTGTACTCTTTAAGCATTTGTTTCACTTTTGTCTCTATTTCTGCTGAGGAGTTTTAAGGGCAGAGATGATACTTAAAGCTGTGGTAGGGATCTTTTGACGCTCTAGCGGTAAATAAACAGAAATGCTTGCGTCTTGCGGAAGAACATTGTAGCCGGATCTACTTCTCTCTGTTTATGTCTATGAAGAATCACAAAGGTACTGGGTTACTCCGCCGCGGTACCCCCGAAGCAATCTAAAATAGTCTGAATATAAACACTTATTATAGGTGCACCCTAGTGATTCAGGACAAGCTAAAAACACGGTTTGGAAAATGGATTCATGGTGTACTCGCTTATTATATTAATTTTTATACATTTTGAACACAAACAAAGTTACGGTCCGCAGCTCTGATTGGTTGTTTTCTTACCGGGAGCGGTCAGTAACTGGGAGGAGCCAGAGGAGCTTGATTTTTTCACAGATTATCTGTCTCATATTCTACTGTCAGGGCATAATGACAGGTTTAACAAATATGTAAAAAATATATTTTTTACAAAAGTTACCTACTGCAGCTTTAAATAGGACACAACAAAGAAATGCGTTTTTAAATTTCCAATTTTCCTGCATTGTAAAAAATATTTTTCAAGTTGTTAATATCACAAAAATTACTGGAGTTATAATATTTTCACCTTACTTTAAAGGTTAAAAATGACATTTCAATGTGTTATTTGACAAAAAAAAAAAAGGTAAAAATACAAAAATTTCTGAGAGAATTTTTTTTTCAAAGGCATTTTTTTATGTAAAGACTACAACATTTGGTACAATGTCTTTATGGAGAAGGACTGAAAAAACATGACCTATGATGTACAGTAAGTAGTAGCCAATGCTTGACTAAAGTTTTATGATTCCAAAAAGTATTTCACATTTAGTGCTTTTTGAATGCATAAGCAATGCTGTCTCTCTTAAGGAACAGTGAAACAGAACTCGCTATGATGGGACACTTGACTGTCTTCATCTCGATCTCTTCCTGCCGTTTACCAGACAGTGACATAACTGCATCTTATCTGCATCACTGCCCTGGCCAAGAGGTCCTGAGACACTAACTGAAGGAGACAGGATGCTCCTCCATGCAAATCTCACTCCACAGAGCTGCACACGTACACAACCAAGCAACACAATACAGTTGTTCAACCTAGAAAAGGATTTCATTCTGTACCGCGACAGGAATTAGTCAAATACATTTAAACATGCAAAACCAATCCCACCCCATTTCACTGCACTATACACTAAACGGCTTTTCTACATTTTATTTTAATGGCATTATTGATGATGAATTCATTTTAAAAGCATGCTTTGTAGTCTTACATCGAACTCAAACAAAGATCCTTCCTTTACTTTAGACAATCTTTTTTTGTCATAGGCCCTGGAGCGACAACAAAACTACTTTTGCGTATTCAAATCATTCTCTGCAATGATTACCCATGAATAATTAGCATGTGAAAGCTGTTTAGCATACTGAACTAGAGTGACATGCACTACGTGCTCGAGTCTCCTGATACTGCTGAACCCGCTCGCAAGATGCATCATCATTTGTTTTTATGAACCTCGCTGCACGGTCTCCACGGGCAAAGCTAATTCAATGAAGCATCAGGTCATTAGCAAAGAGCAGAATAGCACGCTTATCTTAGTAAAAACTCATTACAGACCATACCACCATCTCTGTGCAATATGTCGACATCGTTTCCATTTAAAAAGGGTAATTTGACAGATAGAGATGTATGAAATGATTGCATTTTGCAGGTGGTTTGCAATTGTTTGCTGTCATTGGTAATGAAAACAATAGTTTCATGCTCCTCTTACTAATCTGTGTCCCCCGGTAAACGCCTCATATATTACACCTCACTGATACCAGCACAGGTTTATGAAATGCAGATAAGCTTTTTGTGAAAGTGGGGATGTTTAAAGATGATTAACAGCCTAATTAA